>NC_079367.1:7986623-8016623 GCF_021018895.1 Seriola aureovittata | reverse complement strand
ATTTCCCAAAATGTCAGACTTTTCCTTTAAGTGCTGATGAGCTTGATATATTAGAGCTTTCAGGAAAATTCCAGTGTAATCATGACTTAAATGTTGACATGTATGCTATTACCAAGTCTAAAACTTGTAATTACAATAATATGCCATAAATCCCTGTTACAGATCCTTCTGCTGTACTAACCCGAAAAAAAGAGCAATTAAGGGACAAACTTTATCAATCAGCTATGTATATTATAAATTCCTCAGTTTTTTACAAAGTGTCCACTATTGAAACTGACATGTATTAGATTGATATAAAATGTATTCATTAACATTGTAAGCACTCAACCTTGAATCTCGGTTCAACATGCAGGCATGTAGCTCACAGGAGTGTATCTGTGTGTGTGTTTGGGTGTGTGTGCAAGTTCACGTGCTGTTTTCTGTGTATGTAATCTGTGATCAAATGTCCTGACCTCTTTCCTCTGGGCTGCTAGGTGTGAGATAATCCAGATAAACACACAGACACATGCACACACACACACACACACACACCCTAGACAATGGTTTTATGTTTCCGAGCTGTTGTTTATCCTCTTTAAACTGTTTGCTGGATATTGGTGTTATTTATGCTCTAATAAAAGCTCCAGGTTCACTCTTCTCTCACACCACCTGTGAAACTAATTCTGAAAACTGATTTTGTAGTTGCAATCATTAAAATAGTTGATATATCAAAAAATAATATGCAGTTCTTTGGAGCGTTCTCTTCACTCATGCGCCTGCTAGTTTAATATTGTCAATGCCTGAAACCCTTTACAATCCAATTTTGCTACATATTCTCTCCTTCTTTAGTTGATGAGAGAAAGTTGTTGAAAAGTTTTGTCACTTCAGAACTGATGAAAACTTTTTGCAATGTCATTTCTAAATTATTTTCAGTGTGAAAAATAAATGTAATATGTTTTCATCAGTTCCTGGAGAGGGAAGTGTTGATTTTTTTAAAACCTAAAATAGTAAAAACTGCACAGTTTGAGTGAAATGAGGCTCTAGTGAAATTGAGGTCATAGAGAATCTGTGGTGCAGAAATGATGTTAATCTGTAATTGAGAACATCTGTCATAGTATTTTAGATGATCAGATTCCGATCCTTATCTGAACCAAACAATCTGTCAGAGGATGGATAAAATAGACATTGTATTCATATACCCTCAAAATGTGACCCCTTTTTTCCCTGTTCAACACTGTCTAAACAATTTTTCCCGGACACATCAAAGAAAATTAACAATTTCAGACAAACTCAAAAATAACATGTTTGTCTGTGGCTGGGAATCCACCCTGTGGAAAGACCGAGGAGGGGTTAAACTACAATTCACAAATCAATTTCAACGCAATAATGTGATACTTTTCATTGATCAGCAGAGAAGAATTCTTTTCTTGTTTCAGAAGTGCATTGCCATTTTTACCAGTAGGAGGTCTAAGTGTCTTTCTTAAGGACCTTTCAGCAGGACCTCAGCCCATAACCTTCTGTTGAAGGACAGAGACCCACCCTGATTCCTCCATATCCAAATCACTCGCACACTTCAAACACCCAAGATCTAATGTGGCTAATCTCAATTACAGTGAAGTTGTTCTTTGATACCAAGATGTGTGTACTCTAAGCATATAGTAAGTGAGTTGATCAGTAAGTGTACTGAGGGAGGTCATGCCATGAAAAATAAATGTATAAACCTGTTCGTCCTGCACAGTGATCTATGTGGGACCTTTTTTATGATGAGCTGTTGCTTTTCAATAATTTCAGTGTAATAAAACTCATTGTGTGCTTACACAAGGATGTCCAAATTCACATTTTGCTTATTTTCAGTGTCTTTCCATGGTCTCTTAGATGTGACAACATAACAACATTTTTCAGCAAATGACTTTAAATTTTCAGACACTTCCCTCCTAACCAATACTGCACCTACCCCTGCCTTACACATTGGACTTAGAATAACATAAACACATATTTCATTGGTATTGGATTCATTACAGTATCATTGGATCAGTTTATACCCATCATTATTTTGTATTTCTACAATCTGTTCCAACTTTCTCTTTATATTCTGAAAAAGGCTTTTTTCCCGCCTGTGGCTCCTATTTCACCTCCAGCTGCCTGAGGAAATGGAATTTCTCTTTGAATTCATCTCCTGAGGGCTCTTCCATTTTTTCCTCTTTATGTATTAAAACAAAATGTATAAAGTACAGTACACATTATGTCCATTATGCTCAGAACATGTCTCAGAGGATAGATGGAGATAACAGTGGCGGCTTACAGTCAGTAAATTGTTGGGAGGCTGGAGGGTTTTAGAGATTTATTCAGGCTTTATTGAGGCGATGGCAGTGTCCCTCATGTCTGTGACCAACAGAAGTAGGCTACGGTCATGAGACTGGTACAGTGAATGAAAATATCTTAAGGTTTGCTGTGTGTATCCAATCATGGTTCACACTCACAGGGTGGATCATCAAGCAAGAGAAGACTCAGGATACACTACAATGAGAGAGGATGCTTGTACGCTTGTGTAGGATTTTAGTAGGGAGAAGATACAGCAGAGTTTTACCGCTGGGTGAGCAGTGGGGCATCCAGCTAGCCCAGCTAGAGTTCTTAAGGCTAGCCGCCATCTGAGTGCCAGCCATGACCTCTTTTCTCCCTGCGTACAACTACAAAGCCAACCAGGTCATGCGGGAGGATGAGGTGATTTACGCACACACATAAATGTGGCTCAGCACAATGGACAGAGACACAGTTTGGAAAAATAGTTAGAATGTGGCACAAATAAAGCTGGAAACACACAAGAGTTCACAATACTCTCTTTTTTAATGGTCAGGAGTTTAAAACCCTCAGGAGAAAAAAACAAATAAACAAAAAAAGCAGGGACAGGTGTAAGATACTGCACAGGTTAGGGCCTCCTTTAATCCTCCGCTCATTCATGCACACACACAAGCACACAAACAGAATGTGGAGGCCGATTGATTGGATCACTTTCACCGAGCATGCAGATTATACTGTCAGGTCATCAGGAGTGTAGAGTCAGGTCATAGCAGTGCTGTCTCTTAGGGAGGGAAACAGAATGGTAGAGAGAGACAGACAGACGGACAGATAACTGGAAGACGATTTGACAGGAAAAGCAGACAGACAAAATATAAGTGAGACCAGACACTTAATACACTGAGAAACATTTACTATGGCAGGACAATTGCACACAATCACAAGCACACTATTCAAAAATTGCATTCCCCATGAGTAAATGAATATACACTGAGACACTATAACAGAGACACACACACACACACACACACACACACACACACACACACACACACACACACACACACACTCACACACACACAGGAGATGCAGTTGCAGACTCTCATCACAGCTGAGGAGCTGCCTATTCATCTGCACATAAGAGGACAAAGCGAGCGGACCGCATTCAGGAAATTGCAGCCGTGCAATTTACAACAGTTAAGCAGTGGTGGAGGACACAGTCATATACACACTCCTGCACTTTCATCAGAACTGTCACTCTCACACATTCACACACACATACACACACACACACACACACACATAAACGCGCGCACACACACACACACACACACAAACACACACACACACTGGTGCTGGTTGTTTCCCTGCCTGGGTCTTTGAACAGTTCAATGAGGGCTCTTTTCACCAAAGTGAATAGCCCCTCTGATTCGCCTCCACGCTTTGTGTGTGTGTGTGTGTGTGTGTGCGAGCGTGCGTGCGAGTCAGTGCACGCGCGTGTGTGAGAGAGCCAGACTTGTGTGCGCATACCATGCGTTTGTGTGTGTGTCCTCTTCATCTTTTGTGTGGGCCCAGCTGAGGGGTGAGAGCTGTTTTGCATGTGGCTCGGCCTCACAAACGAGCTGTTCAGCCCAAGTTTGAAGTCTGAGGGAAGCTTTTCAACAAGCTGATCCTTCATTGCTCTTTAATTTGGACCTGAGACAAGCTTACCTCAACCTGGGGACACAAATTCATCTGTACAAGTGTCTTCTCACTGTGATTATTTCTGGCTGGATTTGATTCCTTGTGCAGAACACTGTCTGCGATGCTTCTCCTGGATTCATCAGATTGCAGTTTATATATTTCCAAGATAAAATGTTTTCAATTATGCATACCATTTACTGAAGGCTTTTATCTGAAGAGCCTTATAGGACCATGAAAGCATACTTTTAGTATGTACTCCTTACGCTAGAATTTACCCACTGAGCCAGAAAAGACCACTTACAAATAAAAGGTTTTTTGGTTTGTCTGTCTGTTTGTTTGTATTTTTATGTTCAGACCTTTTACTTACTCTGTCCACTGTCAAAATATTTTCTAGTCTCATAGTAGAACTAGGTCTCCCTCTAGTGAGAGATATTTGTAACAGGCCACTAAAGGAAATGTCCAAGAATCATATTCATGTACAGATCCAATAACAAGAGGCACTGGGTTCTTATGACTATAATAATTTTAATAGAATAGATATTTATTTCTCCTTTCTTTTCCCTGACATCACCAATGTTTTGTCATCCTCCCCTTCCCATTTACTTATCTATTTCACCAATCTATTTCTTTCTATCTTTCTCTCCATCCTATGTCCTAATCCAGGTGATCATTTACCAGGGCGGCCAGGTGTTCAGCCTCGCCAACCACCTCAATGGTCGTGTGGGCTTCGTGGCCACCATGCCAAGTACAAGTGCCTCCATCTTCATCAACAACACCCAGCTGTCCGACACTGGGACCTACCAGTGCCTGGTCAACAACCTCCCAGACAGAGGGGGGCGCAACATCGGCGTCATCGGACTTACTGTGTTGGGTAACCTCACACCTCCACAGATAATTAAATTTAAACACAGTCATCAATGTGACAAATTGTAGGAGGCTGAATGTTTATTTTTCAGCTTGAAAGTAACCAGAAGAATCTTTTAAAGACAGAAATTTAAGCAGCATGCAAGCACGGTTGGAAATATGAGGCTCTCAGCTTTCAGCTTTTTTTAATATATAATTTCCTCTGCAATTAGGAAAACATTACATTTGCTTTGTAAAGTGGTTAACATGACACCACCCACTCTCTTCATCTGCCAGTACCCCCCTCGGTGCCAGCGTGTCGAATCCAGGGCACTCTGGATGTCGGCAGTGACATCATGCTGTTCTGCAGCTCAGAGGAAGGTATTCCCACGCCGTCCTACTCCTGGGAGAAACTGGACGCACTGCCCAAGCTGCCGCATAACGCCATGCAAGGTATTACAAACAAGCTGGCCGTCGGAGTTCCCTTTTGCCCCACCTTCGCTGGTAAATCTCACACATTTAGCGCAGCTCAGACTCAGCAACAATCCCACCATCACTGCCACCTGTCATGTGCCAGGCCCGAACAACTGCCCGCCCGAAGGTTCCTCCCCTCTGATCCTGCTGAGGGGTGATGATAGATGGATGGAGTGATTGAAACCATGTGAATTTGTGAACGAGTGTGTGTCTGTGTGTCAGGAGTGTGTTTGTGTTTGAGCAAAGTGCTGGTTTTGTGCAGTTTCTCATGCTGAATACTAACTCTGACACAGTTGTGTCAAATAGACACAACTGTAGCCACACTGCTTCTACTTTAGTGACCTAACATCCATCCAGGATTATTAGAGTTGCAGTTGGTTTTCAGCATCAGAGATCAAGTGTAGTGGACTCTCCTTTTTTTATTTTCCAGCTGTGTTCATTGAAATAATCTTCATCACTGTCACTTGATTTGTTTGTACACTCCTGGTCAATAGCAGGCTAATATGCAAAGAGATCACATCAACTGCAGATAGCAGCATCCCACAACAATAAAATTCATGTTTTTACAGCTACAGAGACAAATATTGTAGACAGTGGAAGAGGATTGTACATTCGAAGAAGCTGAATCATAACTGCAAATACAGTCACAGGGGTTCTTGAATGCAGGTCTCTATCAGCATTTGTGATGTACTAGTTAACATGTCTGGTAATCAGCTCTTCAACATGTTAACATCTCACAGAGCTTCAAAGAGGAAAATTGTAGCTCACCACAATTGCAGTTGAAATAGTTTTAAAAATTTTTTAAAAAAGTCACAAAATGAAAAAGGTTTGTTAGATGACATAGCATTTAGATGAAAAACATGTAACGTATCACATGAATCACCTCTGCAGTTACTTACTTTCTAGTTAAATTACATTAATGTTTACATTATTTGTAGTGTGCGTAGTGCCGTATTTGGGTTTGTTTGCTGCTGTTTGCATTTGATTCAAATTGAAATCACTTCCTGGATTTGTCAATGTCACTCTTGTCACTTTGTTTGTTTGACACATACAGCCGTGTCATGTCACTGTCAAGGTGAAAATCTGGCTCACTTCTTGATACTCAGATATTCAGGAAATGCTGAAGCCTTTACAAGTCCGGTAGTGTACATCCCAGTGACTCTAAGCTCACAACTCAACCCTTTCATCATTTATGAAAGACAGGAAACTGCAGCTTCACTCTTTGTAATTGCACAGTGTACTGTACCTCACTTGTACACCTTGTATTAAAGGCAAATAGCACCCTCTATTGGTAGATTGTAGTTCAGTTGAATGTATTGCAATACTTTAAACATTAGTGTAAAAAATGAAACAAAATTGTCAATTACTTTTTCAGTTTAACATATTTCAAATCATGTTATATTTTGCACTGTTTTTGAAAGGATTTCTGATATGCATGGGGTCATACAGCATGTTTTTGTGCCTTGACACTATGCTCTGTGTGTACATTGTTTGTGTTTATGTCACTTTAAATGTGGCTCTGTGTGTTTCTCTTCCAGACCAGATGCAGGGCACTGTCACACTGAGAAACATCAGCACCAGCACATCTGGACTCTACCAGTGTACCTCCAGCAACGCTATTGGCAAAAGCACCTGTCTGCTCAACCTGCAGGTTGTAGCACGTAAGTAACACACTCAAACACACTGCTCCTTCATTGCTGCATCCATGTGACACCTTTATTGTCATAGACAGGCAGGCTGACACATGGCAGACACATGGCTGAGTCTATGCACATTTATAGATGGAGAAGCTGCCTTCTCGTCTCACTCAAACACTTGTCAAAAAGACAGATACACAGAAAAAACAAGCAAGCAAACAAAGGACAAGACCAGAACATCTTACGGACAGTAGGACTGTCATCTGCCACCAGTCAGAGAAAAAGACAGAGAGTCGGTTCGGGTCATACAGGGTCAGACAGTTTGGATAGCTTGACAGGAGGGACTGTAACATGCCTCTTTTTTTTTTTTTTTCATCTGACAATATGTGACAGGCAGACGCTCAGTGTCAGAAGTGTACTGGCTGTGTGCTGAGTAAAGTCAAGTCAAGTCAAGTCTTATTTATACAGCTAAATATCACAAATTTGCCTCAAAGGGCTTGACAATCTGTAACAAAATTACAACACCCACTGTCCTTAGACCCTCAAATCAAACAAGTAAAAAAACGTTTTACAAGAAGAAATGGAAGAAACCTCAGAAAGAGCAACAGAAGAGGTTTGCCCTTCCAGGATGGACAGACAAGCAAAATACGTTGTGTTTACAAAAAAAGAGTGTGTACACACGACGGACACAAAATTAGTCTGTCTGTCAGAGACCACAGTGGGTCTCAAACATGCTAAAATGGCGCAGATGTAAATGTTTTACTCAAAACTGTTCTGTTCCATTCCTGTTTCTATTTTACTTGAGTATAACTGGAAAAGGACAGATGTGAATGGCGAGCACTACTCAGTTTGGTGCATATTCAAAGCAGTCCTGGATTTCTCTGTTTCCATTCTTGCCCTGCTACATATTTATTTTTGAACTTGGAGATGTTCTGCTACTATTGTCCAACAAAGAAACTTCAAGCAGCAACACTTTTTAAACAGCTGCTTTTATTCAGGTAACACTTGCCATGAAGTTCTGAAATTGCATTTTAAGATATATTAGCATATTACCTGAGAAGGCCTTAAATAGCTTGATCCAAAATCCAAATGGCTTGAAAGTGTGCACATGATCCTGAAAACAAGTCAATCCCCAACCCATCCTGGATAACTTAAACTGAACTTACTGTCCATTACTTGGCTTGTCTTGTGACACTTTCCCCTCTTGTCTCTGTGTCTTGCAGCCCAGCCTCAGAGTGTAGGTCTGATAGCAGGGACCATCGCTACAGGAGTCCTGGCTGTCGTCATCTGTTCCCTTTTAGTAGTGGTCACACTCTTTTACTGGAAGAACAAGAACAAATACGATGAGGAGGAGATCCCCAATGAGATCAGGTTGGTCACAGGCCATTTGCAACCAAAAGCTACCGTAGTTTTTAGTGTGAGAAAAACAGGCAACTGTGTCAGAGTGGAGACTGCATTTGTGGTCTATCATCTCAATTTTAAAAGGTGATAAGATGTAGCAGCAGCTTTGTGTTTCCTATTGTAGAATAATAAGTCTGTCAGTGTTCAGCTTAATTTTATCTCCTGGCAGCAATTTTCTTCCATCATCAATAATTTCTCTGTTCAAACAGTCTGTGAAGCTTTTTCAGTTGTTTAAATGGGCTGCAATTTCTTCCCTAAATCACTCCATGAAACGTTTGGAAGATAACTCATTGTTCAGATATCAAAGGCTTTGGTTGATGGGATAAGAGCTGCTTCATTTTGGGCTCAACTATGATCCCAAATTTCCATCCCTGCTTCCACCCACATGGCTCTGCCTTTCCTGACAATGGAATAGCCTATATATTGTCTGAGTCAAATACATCAGGAGCAAAACTCTTCGGCCCAAAATTACTCCTCATAAAAACAACAGGTGAATTCAAAGTTGTTTTTATTAACAAAATTGTTGACACTTTTTAAAATAATGAATAGCCCAGTAACAAATCCCACCTTTTAAAGCTTATGATGTTCTTTGTTTTGACTCCTGTCTCAGACCATGTAAGATCACCAGTTTTTGGCACCTTTGTTGCTATGGCATTATTTGCACAGGTGTTTCAGGTGTTGTGACCACCTGCTGTAGTTGAGTCTTGAAAGATCAAAAATGAATATATAATTCGTTTTTAGATTCTGTCTGTGTGTTGCAACTTGACTACATAGAAGAGCTCTTTTCATTTTTAATGATTCAAATGTGCTAAATATTAGAGGATGAACTAATTGCCAATCTTATTGCTATGCTTATTTTACTGATATCAACTCCAGTCAGTGATAAAGCATCAAGGATTCAAGAATGTATGTCTAACTAGCATTTTGTTTGAATTTTGAACAATTACTAACCTTTAGTATTATTATAGAAGCTGAACTTCCATTAAATTTATGTGTCCTATAAAACGAAACAGAAGAGGAACTGAATCTGTGAATCTAATAAAACACTGAACTTAAACTTTGTTATATCAGTTGCTTATTCTTCTAGTTCTTCGCGTGTCATAAGAATATAAATGTATATAAAGTGAGGCTATTTACTCTGACATCTGAATAAACTTCTTTTACAATATACTGTACAACACTGGTCCAGGGTTAATGTAAATATATTGATAAGAGCAGATATATTTTAAGCTAATAAACGGGACTTTGAAGTTGCATTTAAAGGTGCAGATGTTTGTCCAACCATAGTGACCTCTCTTTGAAATCTCTCCCCAACAGAGAAGATGACCTTCCTCCTAAGAGGTCATCATCAGTGAAGGCTTTCCACGCAGACGCCTCATCATCGGAGAACGACACGCTGACGTCTACCAACACGTACAATAGCCGCTACTGGCACAACCCCAAACCCAACTATGACACCAACTCCTACACTCGCTACAATGGAGACACACGCCAGACCTTCTCCACTGCTGCCCATGGCCCACATGGACAGGCCCAGAATGCAGGACACAGCCATAGCACAGTGGTCACAGCGCCTGGCTCAGCACCACTGTCCCGCCATGCGCCGCCCACAACGGCAACAACAACATCGTTTGCCAATGGCAGCCACACACTCCCGCCACCAAAGACTCTGGTGGTCACCACGAACTCTGCCCCGTCCCCTCCCACCATGGTGCGCAGCAACGGCACTGTGAGCCTCAAACCAGTGGTGACATCAACACATGGGCAACACACACACTCCTACGCCGTCAGCCAGGCCACGCTGGAGCGGATGGGGGCAGTACCTGTCATGGTGCCCGCCCAGAGCAGAGCAGGCTCGCTGGTCTGAAATCTGATTGGGTAAACTGTTAGCTTTGAAAACGAGATTAAATGAGTGTTTGGTTGTGAAGTTTGAAATCCACTGATGAAAAACAGACAGGATATGGGCTGAAGCAGCCCACTGCCCTTTTCAGCTGTGTCTTTCTTTCTGTATGTCTCGACCTTTTTATCTCAAAACAAACTGGGATTTTACAGTGCAGAGTTCATTTAATGCCAATTCCTTGATGGACAAGACCCTCCATTTTGTAGACAAGCACTACACAGAACTTATTTGTCCCCTTATTGGATGGATTGTCCTGGCGGGTGCTGGTGGGAACTACTTTTCAACCACTTTACAACACTGGAGGGAATATTCCAGCACAACCTGGATTCCCAGATCTCATTCAGGGCCGGATGGTTGTGATGATTGTGTTTTATTTGGACTCAAAGCAACACAAGGCATTTTCATCTCAGTGTGTCCATACTGCATGGTCAGAGAGAAGTGAGCTCGGATTCCCACATAAATGCATGTGTCCCTTGTTTTAGGATGACAAATTAAGTCCATATTATTTCTAATAATTTCTTCTCGCATTTGTAACTTGGATTAAAAGTAATGCTAATGATGATGAGGCTTGTGCATTGGAAAAAGTGAATGTTGTGTTGAGAGAAACTTAAAGGATGAAAGTATAAGAATGAAATAATGGTGGTTAAAATGGCCTTAGAAGCTTAGAAAGACACGTTTTACTGGGTGCAATACATCACTGACTATATTTTACTTCACTGAATGCAAATATTTTCGTTTTGTTGCACTTTTCAGAGCATATATCAAAATTGCTGTCTTATGAATAATAACTCAGTCTTACTAATGAAATACTTACCCATACAACATAGATCAAAACTTCTCTGCACATGCAAAATACCGGTGATATTTGAAGATAGTGCATGTGCTGTATTTTAAGCTGCACAAAACTTTTCACAAGAAGCTAATGAGCAACTGCAGATGGATATTGTTGTAGTCTTTGCTGTGTTCACCCTTGTTGTTGTACTAATCTGGTTCATGTCACATCAGTGCTGCTTTGAGAGGACGGGGATAAGGGGATGTCTTATTTCATAAATGCTTTATAAAGAGACAAATATATATTTAAAAAAAAAAATTTTTTCCTTTGACAAAGGCTAACACCTACTGTTTTCTACTGTACATACTGTAACTACAACATTAGGCTAGTTTGTGGATCAAAGAAAATACATGTCTGACTGATACATATTTTACAACTCACGTGTCTTAATTTTAAAATGGTTCTTTTTCTTACATTAGACAACAAGCTGGATTTGATAGACAGTGTTATTGGTTTCAATCAAGTGATTTTTTTTTTTATGATTTCATTTTCTAATGAGTATTGCCATTTCATTACCAGGTCTGAGGTAAGGACAGTATGGTTTAACACTAATGACTATATGTTTAACTCTAAATAAGAGACACCTAAGCTGTACATGGTAGAAAGTATCACTGTGTTTCTGACCTACTGTTTTTTGTATTTTAACCAAATTTCACTGGTGGAGAACAGTCTGAACTGTCTTATTATTTGTATTTTACATGCAGTATTGGAACGAGTGTTCAAAAGTAATTTCTCTCTATGTTTAATTTATGTTTTTTTTTTTTTTGAATTGGCATTTAAAATCTAACGTATAAACAAAAAAGTGCTCGTACTTCAACAAATAGAATGTCATGACTTATGGTGAAAACTATTTTTCATTACTATTATTTGATCCAGATGACTTCACTGACTTAGGGACTGTTAGATGCACTCAAAACAAAGTACTATTAAAGTTAATCGAATTTGAAAATTAAAAAGAAGATTTAGCAGTGAGCGTAGTATTAACTTAAAATTCGAGATGGAGGAAACATTAATAAACCCAACAAATGTTTGGATCATAGGTATAATTAATTCCAGCCAAGATAATGTACTTTTGTATTGTTGATGTCATCCTTTAATTAACACATACATGGACTGAGTCCTGAATATAGACCTGATGAGTACAAGTCAACACTGGTTTTCCATCACAGTTTGTTGTCAGATGTGTAGACCTGCAGTTTACATGGACCTGGATAATTCTGAACTTTTCCTGATTTTTCCCTGGAAGTCATAATGGCAATTTTATTTATTCACTAGTTACTGCATTACGTGCCAGTTTAGATCCACCACAAACATGCATCTTTATCAGCATAGAGTTGACCTAGGTCAGCTACACACCCTCCCACTGCTTTTACACACATATTCATCCTGTTTTTCTTCAAGGCTACTGGCTACTGTGTGGCAGAGCTACAGTCCACCTGCAAGACATACATATACACACACACTGATTTATAAATATAGAGGCTCAAAGAGGTCAGAAATTCAATTATCAATCATTATCTCCCTGACTTTTTTGGCTGACAGAGTTTTCAGAATAAAGTCCTCTGTCTGTGTAGATTCCTGTCACCATTTCTCCAAGTGTCCCTGCCCTGAACACTGACAACATTAAAGAACTTTTCTTCTAAGATTTCTGGCTTTATTCTTTCCAGAGAGAATGGCAAGCTGGAAAAGCTAAACTGAGATTATTTTACACTAACTCTACCCTCCATTTGCAATGGAGGAAGGAGAGCACAATCAGTAGAAATCTACTGAGGTTTTAACCCAGATTAAATAAACATCTCGTCTTCTACCCTGGCCATAGGTTGGCATATGGTACACAAGGTGGTATATGGGTTGTACATATATAGATAAATAATTACCTGTGGTATATTGCCAATAATAAAAAACAATCTGTAAATATGTATAAAAATACATCTTGTTCTTACTGTTGGATTTAAATGAAATAGGAACAATAACACTGGAACTTGTAGTGAATAAATATTGTTAATACATTCTAGTTGGCATCCTGCTCATTTATTTGTGTGTGTGTGTATGAGTGAGTAGCATGACACAAACTGCCGAAATGCTTCCTGTATTCAAGGTGAATCTATCAACATTGTTTTTAAAGAAAAAAAAACAATAACAGTGACATAAGCCTTCAAGCAGATCATTATTTAGAAACATTTTCCTGTATTGGAGCTATATTTAAAACATACAGACTCTGTTTCATGTAGGTATTTGTGTTCAGAAGGAGCTGCTGGGTCCCGTGGTGGCAGAAAACTGTGTGATGTGAATAACACATTTCAGGGCTCGGCAAAGCTTTCTATGAAACTCACTCATTGAGCCTTTGGTGTTGCTGCAGGCTGTTAAGACAGCCATGAAGAACAGAAGCTTCACAGAATAACAATATGAAAAATATGCAAGTGTGCTAGTTTCTTCATGCACTCGTGGTTTCTATTCCCAAGATAAATTGTGTAATACTTCACGAGTGAAATACCCTCGAATGAAGATACTGGTACGGCCATGATACATGAACAGATGCATTTTTCTCAGTTTAAGATACAAATTAAGCAACTATATTTATTATGTGCCTTCAATGCAATAGCATTGAGTAAATACAGCAGCAGACATATTGAATTTACTTTGAGCTACAGAAACTTTTCAACTATCATATTAGCTCTCACATAGACTGCAATACAAATTCAGAAGCTGAATTGCTGTTAAATGTTTTTTTAAACATGTTATATAGTTTTTAATGTCTGTTTTAAACACCTGGTGTGTGTGTGGTTATCCTGACGTTCACAGTGTAGAGTTCAGAACAAATGTGAAATTGTTCACCTCAGTACTGTCATGGTTTGCCATGGCAGACACTTTTTGTTAGTTTTGTTTGGACTTTTTCTCACTTCCTGTTTTATTTTGTAATTGGTTTCCTTGTGTGTCTCTGTGTTTTTGCTTCCTGTCTTGGTCCTGTTTCTGTGTGGTGATTGTCTGCCCCGCCCTAATGTGTTTCACCTGTGTTCTATCACCCTTGCCTCCCTTGTGTCTATATAGTCTTTGTGCTCCCCTTTGTCTGTGTCGGTTCGTCTGTTGATTTCTGGGTTTGTCCTCGTCGGTTCATGTGCCTGTTCATGTCTGGTTGGTCGCAGAGCTGTTCATGTGTGGTTGTCCTCAGTCTGTTCATGTTGTCTGTTCCTGTCTCCTGTTTTAAGTTCCTGTGCTTCACCAGTGTTGTGTGTAAGCTTCTTGTTTTGTTAAATAAACCTTTTGCACCGTCCCCCAAGTGTTGGCTGCATTTTGGGTCCAGCCTTACCCCTCATACCCTGACAGTACAAACCGACCAAAGAAATTGACCCAGCGGCCTACGCCAGCCTCATGTCTTTCTTGAGGGTGCCTCAATCCTCTCAGCCAGCACCCTCGTCGGTCTTCAGGCCCCTTTGCATGCTTGCTGATCCCCTCTCTGACTCGGACCTGGACGACCCCGACGAGTCCCCTTTCAAGGGAACTCGTCAGGGTCTTTCAAGGGAACTCGTCTGGCACGGAAGACGTGGGAGACGGGGAGACCAGAGTTTGCCCGAGAAAAGAGAGCCGGCTCTGTCTAGCAAGTGCACGGACAGATGCACAGCAAGACGAGCAGAGGGAGGAATCGGGAGCCAGAACGACCATCTGAGAGGCAGCAGCAGTCCCGAGCGCCCACCCGCCGTCCAGCAACGGAAGGACACCCACCGGTTCATGCCAAGGAGCTCTGCCCCGCAGTGTGGGTATCCCTTGGGGACATTAGTAACACTCCTGCTGTCGAATCATTGTTTTATTGTTGTGTTGCTGTATTCACCATACTGACAGAGATTTTGCTGTGTGTCCTCAAGTGGTCAGTCCTGGGCGTGTGTGAGTGTGCACTCCCGGAAAACCCCGTAGCTTTTCGCTTGGGAGGGGGAACAGTCGGTGTGGGCACCACACCGCTCACAGCCATTTAATTTAATTTAATTTAATTTTAATTTAACCCTCCTGTGGTGTTTGGGTCAAATCTGACTGATTTACAAATTCATAAAATCATAAAAATTTTATTTTCCTCTGATTGTCTCAAGGCCTTATGATATCCTCCACACTTGGCATTTGAACATATAAAATTGTTGATCACCACTTTCATTGAATTTTGAGCGATCAAATCAACTTTGTAACACATTTGGTGTTCCCGGTGGAAAACATTGTAGGGATGACTCCAGGGCCAACATGGTACGCAATATCTCATGTGGATGACATCTGTGCCCCAGGAGACAATAAAATAAGACTGACATGCTACAAATGTGATGCCTACATTTGCAAGGCACACTCCAACCTGATTGTACAATGCCACTCCTGTGTGTGAACACGCGCACACACACACACACACACACACACACACACACACACACACACACACACACCACACACACACACACACAAATGACTATTCATTTGGGGGGGGGGCGAACATAATACAAGGGCTAAGCTTATTATGAAGTCCATAGCATTACATGTGTGTATGTGTGACTGCTCACTTGGAGGGTCTATTGTGTATTTGACGGATTTATACATAGCCATTATCATTTATCTAGCTCAGCATTTCCTGTACTGCAGAGAAGTTTGTTTGAAGCATTTGGAATGGAATACTGAGAAACTGCAGTTCTCAAATGCATCACTGGGGGGCAGTGTTTATACAGTCAAGTGGCCTGAAACTGCTGAAAGATGTTCTTTAATTCAGGCTCACGTCCCACCATAAGAGTTCCAGACAGTAAATTCTGGGCCATTGATTATAAAAGGCAAATGGACTTATTTAAAGTGAGTGAAATAGAAGGGAAATGACTGCTGGTAGAACACTTGTCTTAATGCAATCTTAATTGATGCATTTTAATGACACTAATCCTCATGGTTTCATTTCTAATGTGAATTTCCTCCAGTAGGGCCTATGCCTCTTTTCTTCCCCTCCAACCCATTTCAGCTTTAAGAAGTAGGAGTGACCTTTGGAAAGAAAGCAGTGAAAATGTCAATGAGTCAGAGCTCCTGAGGATTGTGCTCATTTTTGAAACCCTCGGCCTGGTGTATGTGTGTGTTCTCACACTCCCAAGTAAACATAGAGATTAATTATCCTCTGATCAGATCTAAATTCTGATTAATCAAATGACTCATATTCCCCAGCATCTCCATTTTTTTCTTTCTTGCACCACAGCTGTTTCACTCATTTCACATCATGGTCGTCCATTTCTCCTGAGCACTTAAATTGTGCTACATTGCAAATTAGAGTTAACTCTTTTTTTTTCTTAATAACTTTTTTGCTGGTGTTGCCATTATCTTCCCCTGACTGTTATTTGTTCCTGTTTTATTTTGAAATTTGGATACATTTTGTATCTGTTAGCTGCTTTGCTTTGTCTGTTTCCCGCCTGTTTGATGGCTGCCCCGCCCCAATTAATTTCACCTGTTCTCTATTAACTTTGCCTTAGTTGTGTATTTAGTTTCTGTGTTCCCTGCACGCGTTTTCTGGTTGTTTGTTTTGTTCCTGTGTTTGTTCCACAGTGTTTTTCATCAGTGGAACTTGGAGTTACTGTTTCTCTTCCTGCCTGCTTTGTGTTCGAGTTCAAAATGTTTCTGTCTGCCTGTAAGTTTGAGACATTTTGTTACTATGCATGTTCGCTGCACTTAACTGCCTTTGTGTGTGTCTGCGGTTGCGTCTCCCTGCCTGTGCTGTGACAGTTGTAGGTTCTGCATGGGTGTGGGTTTGCATACAACACGTTCACACTATGTTTGGAGTGAAGTCATTAAAATAATTCTACTGTACCCTCCCAAAGTCTGCTTTTCCGAGATGACCGATTTAGGTATGCTAGCATTTGATTGGCTGAATGGCTGGGGGAGGCTGATGTAATGTACATATTACACTTGCTGGCAGTGACGGAGGAGTCTAGAGCGGGTCAGTGTGCCGCTGACAATGGTAAGTTATCAGTGCTGTCAATCCATACGTCAAGCATATTGCCTGAACTGCACAGCATGTGTAGCTTAATTTTGTCCAGGAGCCTTTCCACCACCCTGAGCATAAGTCATAACTAACCAGCCAGCAGCTGCATTGATTTAAAATGTAAACCTGCTTGCAACCTAATGCCACCAGTCTTACATCATTGGATTAATACCAATTGAGCAATGGATTAGGAGCATAGAGATCTTAATAATAACTTATTAATACTTAATAAACCAAACATCCTCTTTTGTCATCCTCTGTTTTGGCAGGGTTGTTGTCTCTACTAATGTTGAGATCAAATCTACATTTTTTTTTTTTTTTTTTTTTTTTTTTTTGCAGCCTTTTTGGCTACTTCAGCTCCAATAAATATCTTTACAAATGCCTATGCCAGTTTAGGCAATACATTTTGCCTCCTGCCATGGCTGACTGCAGTAGGAAGCTGACTTTGACTTTACTGACCTGCCAGGCTGCTTCTGTGTGCTTAATGATGACCACAAAACTTCTGTGAACCCGAAGCATATATCATTTACAATGTAGAAAGCCTCATACTGAATAACACCACTGTGTTGTGTCTCTGTCTTGCTCATTCATTTAGATCATTTAATTTGTAAGGCCACCCCTCATTCATCAAGCAATGATGAACCCAACACATAACCAAAATAGCTTAAGGGGTGCAAGGAAGGTCCAGTTTTTTTTTTTTTTTTTTTTTTTTTTTTTTTGTAATTCCCAAATTTGTATTCAAACCATTCATATGTCTAATACAGGGAACTGATTGTTATACATAATATCCAAACAGTAAATTAAGTAATATTACCACTAATACTACAGCACTGGAGAAAAGGGAAAATCAAAACCTATCCACTTGGCTTTTGTATATTAAACACCATGTTGCATGCTCTGAATGAAAAACCACTGTACACTTTTGTACAAAAGAAATGTTTATAGCTTTCAAAATCAGAGCAGCTTATATCTTATTTTACTGTGACTCAAACAGCTTAAAATGCAGCAATTTATGACTGTCGGATTTGCATTTGAGGTGGGAACAAGATAATACAGAAAGTAAAACCAGCATGTGCATATTTATTTTTGTGGCAGTTCATTTGTTTGTTGATCTGTGATTCACTAAGTGAAGCTAAAGTGAATACACAGATCAATGAGATGGGGAACAAATGAATGAGAGGGAGAAAATGCAGGGTGGACAGGTGGCCAGCTATAGAGCTGAATCGGACCCCTGTGGTTTCCAAGCTGAATGCACAATTTTGTTCGTGAGAAATCACTTTGGACATCCATTACATTGGCCTGTCGAAAATGTCCTTTCCTCTAGTGTAGACTTAAGACCAGCCATCCTATAATAGCCCTGATCTATGGAACTGGCTGACTGCCTTTATCTCTTTCATTCTTTGTATGTCGGGCCTTGTTTTTATCCATGGCCTTTCTCTCTCCATCTATGCATTGAAAACCCCAGTGATATTAACAATGCCCAAATATGTGGTAAGCAAGAGTAGCTGAGCAAAGTAAGTAGTTGTAATGTTGCTGAATGAGTGAGTAACCCCATTTTACCCCTTTTTGGCTGCAGGCAGTGTTTGTTCTCATTTGTTTATGCCTCAAAAAATCCCCTGCATACATCTGGTGCAGTTAAAGTTAAGACACCATGAAACAGCGCTCTCCAAGGTGCTGATCCTGTGGTTGTCTACTCAGGAGCTGTAGGTGTTTCCAGACAGTGATTAAAATACTGTATGTATGAAGATTACTGTGGTAATTAGAAGCAATATTGGAGTTCCTTCAACTATTGCTGACATTTTTAATCACCTCAGGTGTGATGGAGCTTCATGTGGTTCCTGCTTTTCACTGTTTAAATTCACTACATTTTCTGGTCCACTAGGTGGCAGCGTTGACCACATTTTGGACAGTACGTAATTCTAACAGTAGCGTTCACCCCTTGACCCAGGGCTGTAACACAGGTCCTCAAATTGACTGACAGGTTCTGTCTTCATCTCAAACGGAAGTGCAGCCAAACAAAAAGTTGCTTTTGGAGTCGAGCAGAATGGAAATGACAAAAGTTTAATAGATTCCTGATGCTAAAATGCATCAGACTGATCTTAGTTTCTCTATTGAGCACAGGAGTAAAAGGGCAGTTTCGTGGGTCAGTGTTGCTGATGAGTGTCCACAAAGCAACTTACAGTATCAGCATGAAATCTGAGTGCATCAACTAAACAAAAATATAAACAAATACTCACAAACTATACTCACAGTTTGCAGTTTATTAGGAACACCCAGCTAAAACAAATGCAGTCTAATCCTGCAATAAATCCTTCTTCATTAATGTTATAATTTGTTTTATATAACTATTCAACTTTATGGTCATTTTAAATGAAGTACTGTGTGGTGCTGATGAATTGTATTGCATTGTATGGACAGGTGTTTCTATTATTTCTCCACCCCATTCATATCAGTGACAGCTTAGTTTATTTATATAGTAGCACTCAGAAATAAGGCAAAGTGGAATTACATTAAAAATACAACATAAAAGATGACATTAAAACTGCATTTAAACAATTAAATAATCTAAATATCAGAGACACCTCTCTGTAAACTGCAGTACAGCTCAAGAGCGGCACAAACTGCGTCCTCCACGACGACCACACAGTCGAAGCAACGCCGCTCTAAAGCAGTAAAAAAGTCAACGAATGAACAGTCTATAATAATATCATTCATGTGGATGAGTCACTGTAGAAAAAGATGCATAATTACAGTATAAAGTATTAATGATGTGAAGGTTGTTACAGGAAATTGAGACAGGTCATAGATGAAATTAAAGTCCAATCAAACACCACAAATTACATCAGTGGAAACTACAATCCAGTAATACTAAGAATAATTATCATTTATTGATGTTAACGTATTAGTTGTGGGGCTGATTTAATGGGTAGCCTTTTTTTAGATTGTGTTGTACGCAAACTTAATTTAATCCATCATACTATTTAACACATACTGCGTGTATGTAAGATGGAGACCTTCTGATGAGCTGGGACATAATGACAAGGGTGATCTGGGTTAACATGACCTCCGTTATTTACAGATCAGAAGCGAACAACAGAGACTGGATCATATATTACATAAACACATTAAAACAAATGTCAAAAAGCCATACGAACTAACATTCCTGCACAACACGGGCGTACTGTACTAATGATGGTAAAGGCCATAGTAAGGTCCCCATGAATATATTAAGGTAGGTGTGTGTGTGTGTGTGTGTCTGTCTGTGTTTGTTATTCTGTGGTTCTCATTGTGTGGATTCGCTGCTTTTCTTTGTGTTATGTGAGGAGCTGTCCGTGGTGCTGAACCTCAGCAGTTTCAAACTTTTACCTTGTTGCTGTTACAGTTTAGCTCAATCATGTGACCAGTCCTGATGTAAATAAGCAGTGTGACAGACTCCAGTCACTGAACCACAGAGCTGTTATGTATCATAGTATTGTAAAAATAAAAGTTCCGATTTCTCTGTTAGCACTTAAATGTCTCATCTGCAGGGGTGGGCAATCTGATACAACAACCATGTAATATAAAAAACATTTGTGAAGCTTATGATGTTCAGTTTTTGATGTTGCACTATATTGTAAGATGACCATAGATGTTTAAATTATGAAGTAATAGATATATTAGTAGACGTCTACATTAATTTTTTTTCTCTTACTTCCTGTATTGGTCAAAATGTTGCAAAGCACCTCCCATTGACTGGTGATCAGCAAACTAATGAGATGTGTGTGTGTGTGTGTGTGTGTGTGTGAGTGAGATCTTTTTCTCAGTGGTTTGCTTTTTTTTTTTTTTTTTTTTTTTTTTTTTTTTTTTTGAGCCAAGAACATGAGATACAGTATAAGTACCTTTTTAATAATCTAAGATTACATATTCCTGCAGTGCTACTTTGTGGTTCAGCTTTGACCCTTTAAACGTGTGTGTGTGTGTTTTCTTTAATATTAATCAATCTCAACATGAATATGACCTGCTAGCACCAGTGTTTGTGGGTTCACTAAGTTAAGTTAAGTTTTTAGGGTGATATTTTTCCCCAGTAAGACACTTTTTACATTTCTATGCAGTGAGTGACAGAAAATCCGGATCAGTAACAGCATTTGTAGAGACAATTGAATTGAAGTGGAGCGTCATTACTGCCTCCATCCTGTCCCCTTTATCTCTAAGTGTTGAAGTGATGGAGCCTCAGTCTTCTCCCTCACTGCATGCTACCTCCCTGCAAAGGCCTTTCAGTTACACTGACAAGAAAGAGAAAAGTATGATTGCATTGCAAGGAAGAGAGGATATTGCATTGGCATGATGGAATCAAATTTAAGCCTTGTGTCAAGGCCTTGCCACCTGTCACATAATCAGTTTTCTCGCTGCTGGCAAGGACTGTTCAGCTCCCCCCCTTCGTGTCCACTTTCAGTCGATTCCTTCCTTTTGGTGGCTGTTTGTCTCCTCTTTCTCCTCCCTTTTGTCACCTTATCATTTTACTGGCAGCAGCAGTAAAATGATAGGGTGACACAGAGATGGGGAGAAGGAGCGATGTGGTGGATAACAAACAATTCCTCTTTTTACACAAGTATCAGTAGATATGCAAAACAGCTGTTGGCTCCTGAAGATAGTTTTTGTCAGTCTGGCACATATGATAATGGATGAAGTGAATATGTGGTGGCGGACCAAGTGATGCAGGATCACAGCAAAATATCTACTGAAGCAACATTCCTATTCCTGCTAAGGCAGTGAACTGAAGCCAGGAAATTTTAAACCATTAGTAGTCTCATATCTTCCTTTGTTTTCCCAGCCATGTAAATCCAAGTATTTTCTCCTGGCTCCTTTTGTCTTGTGGCAGTTTTTAACATTTATGCTGTTTTGTAGTCTTCACATTTTCTTTTCAACTCTCTATCTCTCACTCGTTTCCTTCTTTGCCTTTGTCTGCCACTTTTTTGGACTAAAGTCTGCAAATGTTCTTTTGTAGGGCCATTACTTTGTTCTTGAAACTGGTGATCAGCTTGTCCTTTGTCCTGATTGCCATTTTCAGCTTCCTCACCTGCTCCTGACCTATTTCTTGCATTTCCTTCAGCTCAGGAGCTATTCTCTCCTCTCTAAAGCTCCATCAGCTGTCCCAGTCTCCCTTGATTTCCCTCCAGCTGTTCTCATCTGGCAGGAAGGCAGCTCTGATTCTTTCATTAACCTCCTTCCAGGCAGCTCAAGCTTGTCGTTTTGGTCCTTCCAGAAAGCTCAAACCTTCTCTGTCTCCATCTGAATACAAAGACTGTGTAGAGGGGAGTTTGCCTCTTTTTAATCTCTTGAATCTTCTTTACATTCTTCTTATGATCTGTCAACCAATTTCCGAAAATATGAACTTAAAACTCCAATAAATAACACTGCCTCTAACAATTTAAATTCACTTTATATAAAGATTGTATGATGCAATTGTATGACTTTGTTTACAATAAGTAGTGGCTAACATGCTGTTAAAGCTATTTTTATCCACCAGACAAAGTCGTTCTACTTGTTTGTGCCTGTTGGAAGATTCATAATAACTCTCATTGTCAGTCCCACTCAAACTTTCAGCATGATTCCTGGGAGGGAAGATGATCCGATGTAGTCAAGACAACCACATGAGCAAAAATCAACAGGGCAGGGAACAGCAGACTTTGACAACAGTGCAAATGTCACTAAATCCTCTCCATGCACTGAGAACATTAATGAACACATGCAGAGCAGCTGTGCTGGCAGGTGGCAGGTGACACAGTCAATCAGGTAATGAGCAGAGGTGAGAAGTTTTCTAGAACCAGCAAGCCTGTTGAATAAACACTGAAAACACAGAGGCAGAGGTGAAGGAAGGAGGCAGATGGTGGAGGCATCGCTGTGATATTAAAACCCATTTAATTCCACATTTTTCCCAGACATGAACACATCGAAAATCGTGTATCATGAATAACCCTTTCTAATAATCAATCGTTATTTTTTGAAATTTTTATGAGACAGTAGGTGGAAATTTATGTAGGTGGAAGATGTTCTTTGTCACTGGCAGTCCCCTGGATTGTCATTAGAATGCTGTATGTGACTATTTTACATATCAAAAAACCCTTATGCAACACTCGCATAAATACTGAGAGCAATAAACCAAAAAAAAAAGACTATGTATTCAAGTAACCACCTACATTGAAGAGAATAAATATTTACACATTTTGAGGGTTGGGGTCATCATCACTGATAAAGTTTTTCCCATCATGTTTGCATAAGGTCAGTATATAAGATATGTATAATATAACAGCCTGGCTGGCAAATGGCTTGTCTCCCCCTCATACACTATATCTGACCCATTGCTGTAACAATCACTGAAGAAAGCATTTTTGTCATTGTGAGGGATAACTGCAATGTTGCATGCCTTGTCCAGAATCCAGAACTCGACTTGACTTAAGAAGAATAAGACTTTTATACTATACAGTACATGTGTACCTACATGCACTGTGTTATCCTGCCTGTCACTATTGTTGCTGTCAACATGTTTACTTATTCTATGACCACACTGAACAAAGTTGAGTAACTGCAAATGCATATATCAATAGTAGACACCTTAAAGATGATGTGTACCAAAAAGCATTGTCCAATCTTTATGTTAACATACTTTACTGACCCTTTTTTGGGGGGGCTTTTGTGCCTTTATTGGACAGGATAGTATAGAGAGACAGGAAATGGAGAGGCAGAGAGAGGGGGAATGACATGCAGCAAAGGCTGTCCGATGCGGGACTCAAACCGGGGCCAACTGCAGCCTCTACACATGGGGGCGCCCGCTTAGACCACTACGCCACACGACGCCCCACTTTACTGACCTTTTGTTTGGGAACTTTTAAGCAGCAAATCTCTTGTCATGTTGCAACCAGGAAATAAATGGCTGTGGTTATGAAATACTGTGTGTCGCATATATTTAATTGAGACTATTTATTATTTCCAATATTTGCTTGAAATGCATTTTTTAGAGCCTACTATTGTGCGATGGGATAAATGCAGTGATTCCATGTTCAAAGGGGGAGGTTTGTGGATGAAGTGGCTGCCTGAGCAGGCAGGGTCAGTAGCAGGTCTACCTGGACTTTTCCTCCTCCTGACATTGTGAAGTTATTTTTCGAAGGGATGGTTGACAACCAATCACCTGCTCAGCAGACTGGACAATACACAGGCGGATGACCTTGGAAAGGGGAGGAGGTGGTGGAAAGCCAGACTGCAGTAAATATGCAAAGATGGTTACGGTTATTAACCAGCAGAACTTGACTGGAATTTGATCTGATACACACAACTTGTTCACCTGTATATTATTGGACTGGAACCAGGAGAATACTGTCATCTCATTACTCATGATGAAAAGGATAGAAGTACCAGACTTCTACAATAAACTCCCCTGGGATTTTCTACAACTTCAGACTTTATGTTCTAAACTTAAGTTATTCGTCATTAATTTTTGCTTTCATTATTGCTTAAGCAGGTTTAACATACAGAAATTGTTGCATTCACACAATATGTCCTTCCCCCTGATCAAATCCTATGATTTTAGGGCTTCATCTTAACATAAAAATATAAATATCTGAGACAGTTTGTACACTATTGTACACATCATATATTTGCACAGTATGTCATTATCCAATACCTCACTCTGAAATACCTAACATTGGGATCTTGACAAGACTTTGACTTAATTCTGCGGGTGTGAAGAGACTTGGTTCCACTTCAAACTCTCCATCCCACCCTTTTTTCTTTTTTTTCCCTCCTTATTCCACCAGGAGATCAGGGGGACTGTTTAAAGAGTTTGACAAAGTCTGGTCAAATAGAAAGAAGATAGCAGAACATTTCATTTTAAATCAGAAGACATGTCTTGGGGGCTTAATTAAATATAGTCTATTTCAGCATGATGATCAGATTGGTACATAGATTAATTGATCATACTGATTGTTAATACTCTGCTGTTAGTACACCAGCCATGTCTTCATGGGTGTGAGCTGAGCACTGTGCTCTGCTGCTGCACTGTCTCTGTCCATGGTGCTGAACCAGAGGCTGGATCAAGTCATTGCTGGTGATGTTTCAGCAAATATATTACTGTACATGTCTGACACACAGAAGTAAACAAAGTATTGCTTTCTTGTTGCTATCCAAGAACTGTGGCGCTAATCAGCAGCGAGATTAATCATTTACCGTATTTCAGCATCTCTGGATTTTAATATTGTCCTTGGCTCCGACTTCACAGACCTGCTTCACTGCCCTGAAGAAATGGCAGAAACACCTCTCAGTGGAGTTCAACTCAGCTGAACCTGACAAGAATGATGATTTATTTGGGTTGACACAACACACTGAAAACGTTGGACTTGACAGAATTAAATACTGCTACACTTACTAAATGTTTCAGAAAGCTTTGATTTGTATGAAAGTGTGAAATTGAATGAACTGGTAAATTCACCGTGTAAATAGCAAGATAACCACTTTCCTTGATTGTTAATAGGTTTGTAGGAATAATTTCACACCATGAAATGGTGAATTCTATTCTGCAATTTCTTGAGGTTACCTCACGGTCACAATAAATTTATGTTTATGGTTAAGAGGATAAAGGAAGCACGTTAAAAAGCGAGAGTTAGTATCCACTCTGGGTGAAATGATATTTGTTACACAACCCCAACTCTGAGACGAGACAAGCGCTTTTCTTCTATTGCTGTGATTTTACTTACACATACATACACACAGAGAAGGAAAACAGACATGAATAATGTATGAAAACTTTCACTTTTGTACTTTACTGTTGTACATATACTTTTGTATGCTAAATAAAATCTTTAGATGTCATTCATCTGATCTGTGGTTGTTGCAGTTTTGACTCCAACATGAAACAATATGCTATTAGGAATTATCATTCAAGCCAATAACTGACTTCTGGCACTTTCACATTATTTTTTGATTCCATCCAAACTTTTGTTTCTTTTCTCCTCGAGTGCTCTAGTGTCACACATTATTGTCACACTATACTCTAACCTGCTTTATTTCCTCCTTTTTTACCTTTTTTGTCATGAACATTTAGTTGTCAAAAATGATGGTCTGTTTAGCAGTTACCAGGTAAAAAGAGGTGAGATGAAAAGATACATCATGCAATTGCTGCAAAGTAAGATTCAATAAAGAAAGAAACAACATACTGTACATGCTTAAACATTCACCAATCTATGTGCACAGTAAAACAATTGCTTTGGGTCTCTCTCCTTCTGTGCTTTTATTAAAGCTGTTTACTGTAGACGTGCTTTCTCTCAGCAGAGTGACACAGCGTTTCTACTCCCTGAATAATTCATGACTCGCCCTGCAATTTTCCAACATTTACAAGCTGACTGATGGCAAATGTGCAACACTACTGTACATTGTGTTCTAGGATATGCATGGTACCATTCTCTTATGCTATCTGAATTATTAAGTGTTTGTCATTTAGAAATATATCTGCCATTTCTGAACCACAATGTGCTCTCCTTAAGTGGTCTTGCAAGTCTCAAGAAGAAGTTGTATGTCCACTATTTCCTGTTGAGGAAGACAAAATGGGAATGGTTGTTATGGAAATGCATGTTGTACTTTTTTAAGTGTAACATAATGTATAGACCTAAGTCCAACTGTAAATGTAGAAGCTATAGTACAGCAAAACATATTGTCCTGTAAACCTGTGAAGCACCAAATCCATCCATCAGTCCATCCATCCATCCTCAGGTTCTAACCTTTGAAGTGAGGACAGCCCCAGCATATACTGCATGAAAATCTTGCATCACTTTCAAACAGAGTGAAAACACAACCCAAGAAGTCAGGAAAATCTCAGAGACAGAAGGGCATACAATGTGTAGGTTCTTCTGTGAATGGGATTACTTGTTTGTTCTCCTTGGTGGTTTTCTGTAATTTCGTGTATGTCTGCAGTTGACAAACCTACTGATGATCACCTTGGATATATTTACAACTGTCCCTAACATTAGAGTCTACACAGACAGTGATGTTTACCACTCATTTTCACACACTATGATCTACACTACTAGACACTTGAGTGTCCATCACTGCGGCTTAAAGGACGACTCACATCCAGATGCCTGTAGAAAAACTCATAAAAGCCCCTGTTGAAACACTACATGTTTCTCAGAAGGATAGTAACATGCTGGAAATGTCAGAGCTCATAATTACACAAAAGCTCCCTTGTAGCTGGTAGAGTGTCAGTGTTTTGCTGTAGGGCTGCTCAGCAGCATGGATAATGACTTGGCAACTGAAGATCACTGAAAATCCTCTCAAATGACTGGGTTTAAATAAAGATTCACAGATATTCCGGAGGCTTGTGTAGAGCAGATGTATTAGCGTTCCAACAACCCAAATGTGAAATCACATGTGGAAACCATGCCTCATGACCAAGACTAATGTTGGTGTCGAACTACTTGATGATTATACATGCAGGGGATCCAGAGGTGAGGCCAGAGGCAGTAGATTCGGAGCTGAGCTTCAAGAAGAAATTGTGTCAACAATGTTTAAAATATGTCCATCTTTAATTCTGAACATTTCTACTTAGTAAAAGAAAGGACCCTTCTGTCTGGCTGATAGATACCCCCTGAATAGCCACTGAGCATAAGGTCATGACTGCTGTGTGTTCCAGTCTAAATGTAGCCTATCATTCTCAGGGAGACACTTGACAGTATTCACAAGAGAGATTGTCAACAAAAAGCAGAGGAAGCTGGTTTAGTGCCTGTCAGCCCCTCAAATTCTCTCACACAATGGTAAACAGTATTGAACAGGGCTTTAATTATTTATGGGTTACAAATCATCTGGCAGTCCTATTTGATTATGTAGGCGATTACAAAATGTTTCATTTGGCTATGCAAAACATTAACAAGATATTCAGAATAAACCATAGCAAATGCTTTGATTTCCTTACAGCTCTGAAACAAGCATAAATAATAAATAACAATATAAATGATAAATGGCATGAATCATTTCATCAATATGTCCTGTTATGTCATCATGATATAATAATGGGCAGCATATAAGTGTTCTAATGAACAGAGTAAGTAATCATGGATGTCATTCGTCAAATTAAATAATTAGATAATGATCAAATTCTAGGGTTTTGAAATGATGTTAAGGTATTACACTTACAGGGTCGCAAGTGTTATCAACTTTATCAACACAATTAATCAGGATATCCCCATGACAACCTTAATTAACCTTGATTTATTCAAGACACGCTCTTCAAAACCCCACTGCGACGACAGACTGCTATAATGTGTGTAGTGGCTCACTGAGAGCAGCTTGAGTTCTACCTCCGCTCAAATCCTCGGTTTTCTCTGCAACCACTAGATGGCAGTGCAGGCCAGGCTATAACCGCACGCCACAGCAGCTTGATAGAGTGAGACACAGTGTGTCACAGCGTTTGGTTGCTCAGCACTTCTCCGGTTCTCATCGGCTGTTGCTGCGGAGCTCTTTCACTTTGAGGTGCTATTTCCTGAGGATAGCTCTTTACCTTCGAGGTCAAGGTTTCACCTGTGCACGCCGACCCTCATCAGGAGACCAGGTTTCATCTGGAGGAGCGTTGAGTTGTTGGACCTGACTAAAGGACACCATGCACTACTTCTGGATTTACAGCGTTTGGATCCCCGGCGTCGTTTTCCTCTTCGGATTTCAAGGTAATGATCGGCTGTTTCATACATTTCACTTTAGATATCAGATTGATTTCAACAGGCATAAGAATGTATGTGTTGCATTGCAGCTTGGACTCTCTGGGGATTGTTTGAGGAGAACTAATTGTCAGATTGTGGCTGTCGTGCAGCCTCATGTCAGAGTCTGTCTTGTTGAGTTCTGGCTGTTGTGCGTCTGTGTTTAATACGTGTTTGAAATGTCAAAGTGTTCTGAGCGCTCTGACAGGTGGAGGTGCACTCATACATCTGCAAACTTAATATATTTGAGGACTGGAGGACAACGGTGCATTTACACACTGAGACATGAAGTCTGCCTTTGTTTTGCACGATGACTCAGAGCAATTAAGATTAAACTGAGGCACCTCCTCATGTGTTCAGGGCAAAGCTGTGATGAGCAGGAAACTGACAGCCAGACAATCATCTGTTGCATTTCTTTTTTTTGTGAGTGTCTAATGTATAGCAGCAGTCTCTCTGCCTGTGATGGCTCTTCTGGCAACTGGCTGCTTGTCATTAGAGAAGGCTGGTGTTTTATACTCATGTCACATCTGTTAGTTAAGAGTGAAAAAAACAACAAATCTTTTGAAAAAAGCTGCTTAATCTAGTTTGTCCTTTGAGTCTACCAGTCTTATTTAGTCCAGACTTCTTTCATTTCCGTGCTCTGACCTCACAGATCTCTTCTCTCTCCAGCCATGACTGTACTAATGGAGCTGATTTGGCCCATCTCAGGGAGCTGAGAGTTGAATCAATTAGCTTCTTTTGTCTCCCACAGGAACACAGTACCTAGACCAGCGTACACCCTGACCAAGCATATTGGATTCACTTTAACACTGTACTGATGCTGGCAGGCTGCCTGGACGGTGTGAAGTGCCAGATGGGGAGAGAGAGAGGGAGAGTGTGGGAGACAGTATGAGGGGAGAAATGATGGAAAGAGAGAAAGAAAGAGTGAGAGGATGCAGGGAGAGAGAAAACTGATGAGTGAGGGAGAGGAAGTCAAATTGGCTCCATGTAGGGAATACTTATTCTGTTTTACATGTGTAATTAGACATCAGCAGTAAATGATGCTCTCCGGCCTTTGTCCATTGTCCTACTGTTCTAATAAGTTTCTCTGTGTTTCACTGTCTTGTGACAAATGAACACTGTGTTATATTTCAGTGTCCTGAGAATGAGTAAGGGTCTGAATAGTAATGAATGTTTCAGTTTAAAATTAGCTGTGATACTGTTGGTGTTTCATCATAGAGCAGATGATGATAAATTGACTAGCTAACCATGGTCTCAACTCA
>NC_079367.1:7608928-7621428 GCF_021018895.1 Seriola aureovittata | reverse complement strand
CGGCCTCAGCAGTGTCGGCCATGCTCCAAGCCCAGGCTCGGGAAAGTCTCCCCAGCACTGTCACCTTGTCTGGAAAGCTCTCTCCCTGTTCCTGCCTGCAACTCTTTGTCTATCCATCCTCAGTTGTCGTTCTGTCTTCCTCTCCCTCATTTTCACTCTGACTGTCTCCTCCTCTTTCCATCATCCTCCCATCTTTTCCTTCAGCAGAGTATGACAGTCACTTCAATTGTCCTTTCTACACCTCATCTCACTGTCTGGGGAGAGACATGGTGCTAGAGAGTGCAGCACGACACACACACACACACACACACACACACACAAACAGACACACACACACACATACAGACTCGCATATCTCTGTTTCTCAGGAGGGAGTGGAGCAGGCAGGAGTGGAGATACATATGTGCCTCAGTAGTGTAACTCCCGCATAGTAGAAGTGGGTGAGCAGATTAGGCGCGACACACACACACACACACACACACACACACACACACACACACACACACACACACACACACACACACACACCCACCCACACACACCCACCCACCCCCACCCCACATCCCACATTGTGTGCCAAGCTGCCAGTGACAGAGAGTAGCTGACAAGCCTACTGATTGCCGGAGTGAAGTGTAAGTTGGTGACAGGTCCTTGTCAGAGCAACCCAGGTCAAACCTCATGCTCCATGTCTGTGTGTGTAGGTGTGTGCATGTGTGTCGGTTGAATGCCAGCTTTTTGAGAAGCAACAGAAAACAGCTGCTCATCCGTCTCTCAGCAGGTCTAAGATCTGCTGACTGTCACTGTTCACGTGTTTGTTTACAATCAGCACCATCAGCAGCTGGTCTGAAATCAGTCTGCTGTCACATGCTGCACAGAACATCATGAGCACAGCTTGCCCTGTGTCTACCCAGCCTCATTAGGTGTAGTCACCGCTGGGCTGGCTGAACACTGGGGCTCACACTTGTTTAAAGTCACAGCTGTACAGAAACTCAGCACTTTTTTTCCATTCCATAAGCAGTTTTCGAGAGCCCCTGAGTTACACAGCCCCTCAGGGAGGCAGTAGCCTGAAGGAGAATTGAACCCGTGACTTGATGGTTTCTGGTTTGAATCCCCGCACAAGGTGAGGAAATAGAGGAAGGAGAAAAGAATGGAGACACAGACTTCTATCCTGTTACCAAACCAGTGGCTCTGTGAAATACTGTTGTCATACTGGGCAGCTCCCATGAACAGAAAAGTGACAAGCAGTGACCTCTGGAGCTGAAAAATTAAGTTAATGTGAATGTACCAAAAACTGCAGTTCCTTGAATGGCCACTTGAGGCTGGCTCCAAAAGCGAACGATACTGATGTTTTATTAAAATCGTGAATTTATCCTTTAATACACATAACATTGCAGGTTCTCAAAATACTGACAAAATCTCAGATTTTGTAGCTAGTCCAAATACTCTGTCGTAATAGGGGAACTGAGAGTGGTAAAGTATATAGGATATTATAAACAGTGTTGGCAGGCAGTCCTACAGTTTGGAGGGGTTTACTGACCGTCCAGCAGATAGCCTGTGAGTGCACACAGCTCTCCACACATCCTGACCTCAGTTTTACAGGCAATTTTTCAGGTGCTATATTCAGTAACTAAATAAAACTGATAGAGTCATGGTCACATGGAATGATGAGTGCGTGTGATGAAAGTAGCTCTTTGGCTTACTGGCAACACATCTCTTTAATCAAATACAAACATCACACACACACACATACACACCAACACACACATCCTTGTACATCTATATTTATATGCACCTTCTCATGACATTTACCAAGACTCAAGCCTTAGATCCAGAAATGCATCAGTGGAGTTATCTCACTGTTAGTGTCAGCTTCTGACATAAAGTGTGGATGTATGAATGATGCTATCGTGTGTCTACGTGTCTTGGCATGCACAAACTGATGTTGGTTTGTGAAAGACGGAGACAGAAAAGGAGAGAGGGCAATAAAAATAGTGATAGAGGAGTAAGCGGTGATACTCTGTGCCTGACCTTGCTATCCTTGCTTAACAAAAAGCCTCTTCTCCCATGGCAAATACAAGTCCATACAATCTATCCACACATTAATGAGAAGTCCTCACACAACAATAGGCGAGATCCGTTTATCAGCCGAGAGGAAGAAAGAGCAGACAACCCAACTCCCTTTCATGGGATTTCAATCACTAAACCCTATTCTGTTTTATCAACAATTAATCTCCTTTTAAAGCCTCAAACTTGAATAGGACAAACAACCACACAGTATTCAGCGCCACATAATATGCGGCCACTCTGAGAGAAACAACACCAACGCTGCCTCAGAAAACAACAAAGGTATGTGAGGAGTCAAAGAAGAAGACAAGAAGAAGGAGAGAGTGGGAAAATGAGATACAGAGAGGAATGACATCGTTTCCGAAAAACAGGCGGCTGCACCGCTCCGCTGTGCGTGTAATTTCTTCGGCTCAAGAAGCGGCAAATAAACAGCCGTCTTGTTTTTGGCTCCCAACACCTGTGTTATTTCTGCACCGCCAGCAGCAGTGGAAGCAAATGGCTTGTGAATAGATGTGGAAGTTCTCCTTTTGTCCTCAGACTGCTGAAAAGATGTAGGATTTCTCCTCAGATATACAGTACTGCTGCCAAGCATAATAGGACATGAGCATTCAGGCAAAAAAAGAAAGCACATTAACATGAGGAGTCCCATGAGGATATTTTTGCATTTCCATTTCAAAGGATATAAAACATGTAATTTTTCTTAACCTCCTTAGAGTAGAAATATGTACAACGCTTTGTTTCAAGGGCGTAGATTTCATCTCAACATTGGTAGGGACGCAACAACCCTGCTGACCCTCCAAAACAAATGAAGACTTTTTAATGCCGTCAACCAAACAGTTTATTAACATATAAGATCGGAATTTACATTCAGGAATTCCCATAGGCAGATGTAATATATGTACATGTGTTGAATTTCCATGTACGAAATATGTGTACATATGAAGTAAAATCATTTACTGTATGTATTTGAAATACAGCCTATATATGTAAAAACTTAATATGAAACCTGTTAAAAATTGGAACAATATCATATTTTGCCATATGTGTCTGGCTGATAGAAACGTGTTTTGTTATGTCTGAATATATTATAGACATATGTTACATAAAGATATTTCCATCCCAAAGCCTGTCAGTATCTATTCATATTAAATATGTGAAAAAAAAGGTAGAAATATCTGGTTGAATTGAATAAATTCTTCAGAAAATCCTATACAAACATATAGAGTAATCATAAGCATGTTGTTTTAATGGAGTTGCATTTTAATATAAGTATTTCATGTATATTATAGACTTATATCTTCATATATACAGAGGATGTATATATGTCATATATGTTAAATAATATATCCTCATTCGTGAAAAATCTGTTAAATCATTCTTAATGTAGGGACATATGTCATAAGTCATACTACACTGAGGCATAAAAACGTCTTAGTATAGTGACGCATGAAGCTTTAGAAAAAGTCATATTTTAGTAAGACATAAAAACGTCATAGTATAGTAAGGCAAAAAGAAAAGTCATAGTATTGTAAGGCATACAAACGCCACAGTGTAATAAGGCAAAAAAAAGTCAAGAAATGTCATAGTATGGTAAGGCATAAATACATCATAGTATATTAAGGTATAAAAACGTAAAAAAAAAAAGTCATATTATAGTAAGGCATAGAAACATAATAGTAAACCATTACAAATGATGTCAAAAAACGTCATGGTAGGCAAGTAATGAAAAGGTCAAAAAATGTCATATTGTAGTGAGGCATAAAAACATTGTAGTATAGTGATGCAAAAAAAGGACAAAAAAACGTCATGGTAAAGTATTGCATAAAATTGTCATAGTATATTAAGGCATAATTCGTCATAATATAGTAAGGAAAAAAATGGGAAAAAATCATAGTATATTACAGCAAAAAAATGTCAAAAAAGGTCAAAGTATAGTTAGGCTAAAAAATGTCATAGTATAGTATGGCGAAAAAAGTGTCAAAAAACATCATAGTTTAGTATGGCAAAAAACCTCATAGTACAGTTAAGCTAAAAACTTAAAAAAACAAAAAAAACAACATAGTATAGTATTGCAAAAAAATTTCAAAAAACGTCATAGTATGGCATAAAAATGTCAAAACCGTCATAGTATAGTATGGCATAAAAGGTCATAAAAACATCATGTTATATTAATGTATAAAAGGTCATAAAAACGTCATAGTATGGTCAGGCATCAAACAAAATTGTAGTGTGAGGCATAAAAATGACAAAAAAACATCATGATATATTATGGTATAAAAGGTCATAAAAACGTCATAGTATGGTAAGGCATCAAATAAAATTGTAGTGTGAGGCATAAAAATGACAAAAAAACATCATAATATAGTATGGCAAAGAAATGTCAAAAACGTCATAGTATAGTATAGCATAAAATGTCAAAAAACCATCATGTTATCTTAAGGTATAAAAGGTCATAAAAACGTCATAGTATGGTAAGGAATTAAACAAAATAGTACAGTAAGGCATAAAAATGACAGAAAACGTCATAGTATAGTATGGCATAAAAATGACAAAAAACGTCATAGTATAGTATGGCATAAAATGTCAAAAAAACATCATGTTATATTAATGTATAAAAAGTCATAAAAACGTCATAGTATGGTAAGGAATGAAACAACATAGTAAAGTAAGGCATAAAAATGACAAAAAAACGTCATTGTACAGTATGGCATAAAAATGTCAAAACTGTCATAGTATAGTATGGCATAAAAGGTCATAAAAACATCATAATATGGTAAAACATCAAATGAAATTGTATTGTAGGGCATAAAAATGACATAAAACGTCATAGTATAGTATGGCATAAAAATGACAAAAAACGTCATAGTATAGTATGGCATAAAAATGTCAAAACCGTCAGTATATTAAGGCATAAAAGGTCATGAAAACATCATAATATGGTAAAACATCAAAATAAATTGTATTGTAGGGCATAAAAATGACATAAAACGTCATAGTATAGTATGGCATAAAATGTCAAAAAAAACATCATGTTATATTAATGTATAAAAGGTCATAAAAACGTCATAGTATGGTAAGGAATGAAACAACATAGTAAGGTAAGGCATAAAAATGACAAAAAACATCATAGTATAGTATGGCATAAAAATGACAAAAAACGTCATGATATATTAAGGTTTAAAAGGTCATAAAAACGTCATAGTATGGTAAGGCATCAAATGTAATGGGTGAGGTTTGGACCCAAAAGCAGCACCGACTAGGACCGATGATTGGTAATGACTTTTATTGTTATTAGATGCAGGTAAGTAAACACAGTTCAATTCAAAAGGCGAATGGCAGTCTTTGAGGGGCTTGGGGAAAATCCGAGGGCCCAGAATAAAGCTGTGGATGAGGCAGCCGTACCTGGCAGAGGGTAGGTCGGAACCAGGCAGAGGACCGAAAAACCAGCAGGTGAGTAACCCAGGAACACTCACGATGGTCGAGATGAGGACTCTGTCCCAGCGATGATCAATGGGGAAACGAGGAGAACTCACACGCTGCAGCAGTGGAGGTGGAGGACTCAGAGCAGCCCCGAGAACAGGCAGACGAAGACCAGGAAGAGGCAAGGCAGAATCGTGGTCAAAAACAGAAGGGCTGAAGTAATTACCAGGGCAGAGACGAGGCGGGTAGGTCGGGAGCAGGCAGGGTCGGAACCGGGAGATCAGATGAAGAGTAAACGCTGGAAAGTCTTTCATGGGAACAAAGAACAATCTGGCAGTGAGTGTGGAGGAGAGTGGAGCTTTTAACCAGGCTTGATTGCTGAAGAGCTGCAGCTGAGTGAACAGGTGAATGAAGTGACTGACGAGGTGGGTGTGGCTGGCAGATGGGGTGAGCAAGGGAGTGATGAGTGGAAAACAACTGAAGGCAGGTATGTATGGAGAACAAACCATGACAGAACCCCCCCCTCAAGGGACGGCTCCCGACGTCCCAAAAACGCACCAAGCCGGGTGGGAGGAGGGGGCCAGGAGGAGGGACTAAAACTCCTCGGAGCCAGACCAGTCCATCACAGCAGCCGGGTGGGCGGAGGGGGTCTGGAGGAGGGCACCCTCGTTATCCGAGGATGAGTCCTCCTCGGAGGAAGAGACCCCCTCTCCCTCCAAGTCAACAGGCATGGGAGGGACGGATGGCCCCCGATGTGTAGCCCCAGCGGAGGAGGTCGACCTGGAGGGTTGTTCAGGGTGTTGCCGATGAAAATCGGTGATGAGGCGAGGGTCAAGAATGTGACCAGCAGGGACCCACGACCTCTCCTCTGGACCATAGCCATCCCAGTCGACCAGGTATTGAAGCCCACGACCACGACGGCGGGAGCGCAGCAGGCGACGAACAGCGTAGGCCGGACCCCCATCGATAAGGCGAGGAGGCGGTGGAGGAGGAGTGGGGGGCACCAGCGGGCTCTCCAAAACAGGCTTGACGCGAGAGACATGGAAGGTGGGGTGGATGCGCATGGACCGGGGGAGCTGAAGCCTCACTGCCGCCGGGTTGATGACCTTCAGTATGGGAAAAGGACCGATGAATCTTGGAGCCAACTTCCTGGATTCCACCCGGAGAGGGAGGTCCCGGGTGGAGAGCCAAACCTTTTGGCCCACTTGGTAAGTCGGAGCTTGAGTGCGACGCCGGTTGGCCGATGAGGAGTAGCGATCAGAGGCTCGGAGAAGGGCTGCTCGAGCTTGGATCCAGGTGCGGCGACAACGACGGATGAAGGCCTGGACAGAGGGGCAGGTGGCCTCTCCCTCAAGGGCCGGGAAGAGTGGAGGTTGATACCCGTAACAGCATTGAAAGGGGGAGAGGCCAGTGGCCGAGCTGGTGAGGGAGTTGTGGGCGTATTCGACCCACAGGAGCTGCTGGGACCAAGAGGAGGGGTTCCGTGACACCATACAACGTAGTGTTGTCTCCATCTCTTGGTTCATGCGTTCTGCTTGGCCATTGGATTGGGGTGGAAACCGGAGGACAAACTAACGGAGGCCCCAAGCTGAGCGCAGAACTCCCGCCAGAAGATGGAGGTGAACTGCGGGCCCCGGTCTGAGACCACATCAGTGGGAAGGCCATGGAGGCGGAAGATATGGAGCAGGACCAGCTGAGCAGTCTCTTTGGCAGAGGGGATCTTGGAGAGAGGAATGAAATGTGCCATCTTGCTAAACCGGTCAACCACTGTGAGAATGACTGTGTTCCCACCAGAAGAGGGAAGACCAGTGACGAAGTCCAAGGAGATGTGGGACCATGGGCGCCGAGGCACCGGAAGGGGATGCAAAAACCCAGCAGGGGACTGATGAGAAGGCTTGTGTTGACTGCAGACAGGACAGGCATTGATGTACTCACGAGTGTCCTCTTCCAGCGTGGCCCACCAGAAGCGCTGCTTTAATACATCACAAGTCCTCCGTATTCCAGGATGACAGGTAAGTCTGGAGGAGTGAGCCCACTGGAGTACGTCAGACCTCAGAGCCGAAGGAACAAAGAGACGGTTAGGGGGACAGGCGCTAGGACCTGGTTGATTCTCCATAGCAGCTTTCACCCTCTCCTCCACCTCCCAGGTCAGGGAAGCAATAACACAGGGATACGGGAGGATGGAGTCGGCCTCTTCCCTTGCCTCCCCCTCCCCCTTGAATTGTCGCGACAAGGCATCTGGCTTGATGTTGCGGGATCCAGGTCGATAGGAGAGGGAGAAGTTGAATCGTGTGAAGAAGAGGGACCAGCGGGCTTGGCGGGAGTTCAGTCTCTTGGCAGTCCGGATGTATTCTAGGTTCTTATGATCAGTCCAAACCAGGAATGGCAGTCTGGTCCCCTCCAGCCAATGGCGCCACACCTCTAGGGCCAGCTTGACGGCTAACAGCTCCCGGTTGCCGATGTCATAGTTCCTCTCAGCAGGGGACAGTCGACGAGAGAAGAAGGCACAGGGATGGAGCTTTTGATCTGACGCAGCCCGCTGAGACAGGACGGCTCCCACGCCAACATCGGAGGCATCAACCTCCACAACGAACTGGCGGTCTGGGTCGGGAACCTGAAGGATGGGCGCTGATGTAAAACACGCCTTGAGAGTCTGGAAGGCCTCATCAGCCGCAGAGGTCCAGTGGAAAGGCACCTTGGTGGATGTGAGAGCTGTGAGGGGGGCGGCGACAGTGCTGTAGTTGCGGATGAATCTGCGGTAAAAGTTGGCGAACCCCAGGAAACGTTGCAGGTGCTTGCGGGAGTCAGGGATGGGCCAGGACGTGACTGCTGAGACCTTGGACGGGTCCATCTGCAGACTACCTGGAGCCACAATGTAGCCCAAGAAGGAGACAGAAGAGGCATGAAACTCACACTTCTCGGCTTTGACGAAGAGAGAGTTCTCGAGGAGGCGCTTGAGAACTGCCTGAACATGACTGACGTGCTCCTCCCGGGTCTTGGAGAAGATCAGGATGTCATCCAAGTACACGAACACAAAGCGGTTGAGCATGTCTCGGAGCACGTCATTAACCAGGGCCTGGAAGACAGCGGGGGCGTTGGTGAGACCGAAGGGCATCACCAGGTATTCGTAGTGACCGGAGGGGGTGTTGAAGGCAGTCTTCCACTCATCACCCTCCCGGAAGCGGACTAGATGGTAGGCGTTGCGAAGATCTAACTTTGTGAATATGGTGGCCCCCTGGAGAAGCTCAAACGCTGAGGAGATGAGAGGGAGTGGATAGCGATTCTTGATGGTGATGTCGTTGAGGCCCCGATAATCGATGCATGGCCTCAGTGTCTTGTCTTTCTTTTCGACAAAGAAGAACCCTGCCCCCGCCGGAGAAGAAGAGGGTCGGATGATTCCTGCTGCCAGAGAGTCATTGATGTAGGCTTCCATAGCCTCTCTTTCTGGGCCAGACAAAGAGTAGAGACGGCCCTTGGGTGGAGTGGTGCCGGGCTGCAGGTCAATGGCGCAGTCATATGGGCGATGAGGAGGCAGGGATGTGGCCTTGGCCTTGCTGAACACCTCTCGAAAGTCATGGTATTCGGGGGGAACCCCGGACAAGGTAGGCATGACGCTGGAACAGGCTGAGTGCTGGGGAACGCTGGCGTGTCTCAGACAGATCTGGTGGCAGGAAGGGCTCCACCCCAGGATGGTCCCTGCAGCCCAGTCAATGTGGGGGTTATGACGGAGGAGCCAGGGATACCCCAGAATCAGAGGGATGCAAGGGGATGGTAGGACATGAAATTGGACAGTCTCATGGTGGTTACCTGAAAGTAACATGGGTACCGGGATGGTCTGATGAGAGACAGTTCCCAGGAGGTGTCCATCGAGGGCCCTGGCAGGGATCGGATGAGGCAGGGGAATGCGGTCTATCCCCAACTGCAGTGCTAGATCCTCATCAATGATGTTGGCGTCGGCCCCGGAGTCGATGAATGTAGCTAAGGCATGGGAACCGTCCGGGAGGAGGAGCCTGGCGTGAAACACAGGTCTTTGATTGGGGAAGGCTTTGGGTGAAGCTTGGCTCAACAGTATATCCCCGCCTACTGATGAGCCCTGGCTTTTGCTGGACAGCGAGAGACGAAATGGCCGGCCTGACCACAGTATAAACACAGATTGGCCTGACGACGTCGCTCCTTCTCCTTTGGGGAGAGACTGGTGCGACCCAGTTGCATTGGCTCGGACGCCTCTGCCGGGGGGCCGGAAAAGGAGGCGGCACCAGGATCTGAGGCGGTCTCCCGAAGTCGTGAGGGAGGGTTCCCACTGGCTGTTCCCCGTCTCCTCTCACGGCGTCGGGCCTGAATACGGAGGTCCACTCGGATGGCCAGCTCGATCATCCCGTCCAGAGTTGATGGGAGGTCGTGAGACACCAATTCATCCTTGATGTAGTCGGCCAGACTGTGGAGGAAGAAGTCACGGAGGGCCGACTCATTCCAGCTGCTCTGGCGGGCTCGAGTGCGGAAGTCAATCGAGAAGTCAGCCACCGTCTGATTCCCCTGTCGAAGACTCAGCAGGTCACGAGCTGCGTCCGACCCAGAAACTCCCATTCCAAAAACCTTGCGGAGCTCCTCTGAGAATGCCTGGAAGGAGGCGCAAGCAGGAGTCTGCTTCTCCCACTCCGCAGTTCCCCAGAGACGGGCGCGGCCCGTGAGGTGGTTGATGGTGAAGGCCACCCGGCTGCCTCAGTGGAAAACGTGAGGGGCTGGAGTGCAAACAAAATGGAACAGTTCGTGATGAACGGGTTGCAGCCGTCAGGATCCCCAGCGTAACGCTCGGGTGCGCCGACCCGAGGTTCGGTGATGGCTCCAGAAGGAGGCGGCGGTGGTGGTGGTGGTGTTGGGGGTTCAGGAGACCTCGACGTAGCAACTGCCTGAGCAAGGGTGGATGACAGCTGCTGGATCTGGGTGAGGGCGGCCGCCATCATACTTTCATGCCGCTGGAGAACGTCCTCTATTCTCTCAAAGCGGTTCTGTGGAGACGGGGGGCGCGCTGGGTCCATGACTGGCCAGATTGTACTGTAATGGGTGAGGTCTGGACCCAAAAGCAGCACCGACTAGGACCGATGATTGGTAATGACTTTTATTGTTATTAGATGCAGGTAAGTAAACACAGTTCAATTCAAAAGGCGAATGGCAGTCTTTGAGGGGCTTGGGGAAAATCCGAGGGCCCAGAATAAAGCTGTGGATGAGGCAGCCGTACCTGGCAGAGGGTAGGTCGGAACCAGGCAGAGGACCGAAAAACCAGCAGGTGAGTAACCCAGGAACACTCACGATGGTCGAGATGAGGACTCTGTCCCAGCGATGATCAATGGGGAAACGAGGAGAACTCACACGCTGCAGCAGTGGAGGTGGAGGACTCAGAGCAGCCCCGAGAACAGGCAGACGAAGACCAGGAAGAGGCAAGGCAGAATCGTGGTCAAAAACAGAAGGGCTGAAGTAATTACCAGGGCAGAGACGAGGCGGGTAGGTCGGGAGCAGGCAGGGTCGGAACCGGGAGATCAGATGAAGAGTAAACGCTGGAAAGTCTTTCATGGGAACAAAGAACAATCTGGCAGTGAGTGTGGAGGAGAGTGGAGCTTTTAACCAGGCTTGATTGCTGAAGAGCTGCAGCTGAGTGAACAGGTGAATGAAGTGACTGACGAGGTGGGTGTGGCTGGCAGATGGGGTGAGCAAGGGAGTGATGAGTGGAAAACAACTGAAGGCAGGTATGTATGGAGAACAAACCATGACATCAAATAAAATTGTAGTGTGAGGCATAAAAATGACAAAAAAACATCATAATATAGTATGGCAAAGAAATGTCAAAAACGTTGTAGTATAGTATGGCATAAAATGTCAAAAAACCATCATGTTATCTTAAGGTATAAAGGGTCATAAAAACGTCATAGTATGGTAAGGAATTAAACAACATAGTACAGTAAGGCATAAAAATGACAGAAAATATCATAGTATAGTATGGCATAAAAATGACAAAAAAAACGTAGTAGTATATTAAGGCATAAAAGGTCATAAAAACATCAAAGTATGGTAAGGCATCAAATAAAATTGTATTGTAGGACATAAAAATGACATAAAACGTCATAGTATAGTATGGCATAAAAATGACAAAAAAACATCATGTTATCTTAAGGTATAAAAGGTCATAAAAACGTCATAGTATGGTAAGGAATTAAACAACATAGTACAGTAAGACATAACAATGACAAAAAACGTCAAAGTATAGTATGGCATAAAAATGTCAAAACCGTCATATGGCATAAAATGTCAAAAAAACATCATAGTATAGTATGGCATATAAATGTCAAAACCGTCATAGTATATTAAGGCATAAAATGTCAAAAAAAACATCATATTATATTAATGTATAAAAGGTCATAAAAATGTCATAGTATGGTAAGGAATGAAACAACATAGTAAAGTAAAGCATAAAAATGACAAAAAACGTCATAGTATAGTATGGCATAAAAATGACAAAAAACGTCATAGTATAGTATGGCATAAAAATGACAAAAAACGTCATAGTATAGTATGGCATAAAATGTCAAAAAATGTCAAAAAATGTCAAAAAAACATCATGTCAAACATCAAAAAACATCAAACAAAATGTAATATTTTATCAAAGCATAAAAGTGTCATACACACAAGGTATTCCTGAATGAGACTTGAACAATCGAGCCTTGGAACGAAAGGCAACACTTCTAACCACTGTACTACCTTTAACTGTAGCAGTACAACATATTAAAGTAAATATTATAAACGTCAGAATATAGAGGAAATGTCAAAAAACGTCATAGCATAGTATGGTCAAACATCAAATGAAATTGTATTATGGGGCATGAAAATGACATAAAACGTCATAGTATAGTATGTCAAAAAAATTCAAAAAACGTCATAGTATAGTATGGCATAAAATGTCAAAAAAACATCATAGTATATTAAGGCATAAAAGGTCATAAAAACATAATATCGTATAGTATGGC
>NC_079367.1:7445441-7608428 GCF_021018895.1 Seriola aureovittata | reverse complement strand
ATAAAAATGACAAAAAACGTCTTAGTATAGTATGGCATAAAAATGACAAAAAACGTCATAGTATAGTATGGCATAAAATGTCAAAAAAACATCATGTTATATTAATGTATAAAAGGTCATAAAAACATCATAGTATGGTAAGGCATCAAATAAAATTGTATTGTAGGGCATAAAAATGACAAAAAACGTCATAGTATAGTATGGCATAAAATGTCAAAAAAACATCATGTTATATTAATGTATAAAAGGTCATAAAAACATCATAATATGGTAAAACATCAAATGAAATTGTATTGTAAGGCATAGAAATGACATAAAACATCATAGTATAGTATGGCATAAAAATGACAAAAAACGTCATAGTATAGGATGGCATAAAATGTCAAAAAAAACATCATGTTATATTAAGGTATAAAAGGTCATAAAAACGTCATAGTATGGTCAGGCATCAAACAAAATTGTAGTGTAAGGCATAAAAATGACAAAAAATATCATAATATAGTATGGCATAGAAATGTCAAAAATGTCATAGTATAGTATAGCATAAAATGTCAAAAAAAACATCATAGTATATTAAGGTAAAAAAGGTCATAAAAACGTCTTAGTATGGTAAGGAATTATACAACAGTACAGTAAGGCATAAAAATTACAAAAAACGTCATAGTATAGTATGGCATAAAATGTAAAAAAAAACATCATAGTATATTAAGGTAAAAAAGGTCATAAAAACGTCATAGTATTTTAAGGCATCAAATAAAATTGTATTATAGGGCATAAAAATGACATAAAACATCATAGTATAGTATGGCAAAGAAATGTCAAAAACGTCATAGTACAATATGGCATAAAATGTCAAAAAACCATCATGTTATCTTAAGGTATAAAAGGTCATAAAAACGTCGTAGTATGGTAAGGCATCAAATAAAATTGTAATGTAGGGCATAAAAATGACATAAAACCTCATAGTATAGTATGGCATAAAAATGACAAAAAACGTCATAGTATAGTATGGCATAAAATGTCAAAAAAACATCATGTTATATTAATGTATAAAAGGTCATAAAAACGTCATAGTATGGTAAGGCATCAAATAAAATTGTAATGTAGGGCATAAAAATGACAAAAAACGTCATAGTATAGTATGGCATAAAATGTCAAAAAAAACATCATGTTATATTAATGTATAAAAGGTCATAAAAACGTCATAGTATGGTAAGGAATGAAACAACATATTACAGTAAGGCATAAAAATTACAAAAAACGTCATAATATAGTATGGCATAAAAATGTCAAAAAAAACATCATGATATATTAAGGTATAAAAGGTCATAAAAACGTCATAGTATGGTAAGGCATCAATTAAAATTGTATTGTAGGGCATAAAAATGACATAAAACATCATAGTATAGTATGGCATAAAAATGACAAAAAACGTCATAGTATAGTATGGCATAAAAATGACAAAAAACGTCATAGTATAATATGGTATAAAATGTCAAAAAAAATCATGTTATATTAATGTATAAAAGGTCATAAAAACGTCATAGTATGGTAAGGAATGAAACAACATAGTACAGTAAGGCATAAAAATGACAAAAAACGTCTTAGTATAGTATGGCATAAAAATGACAAAAAACGTCATAGTATAGTATGGCATAAAAATGACAAAAAACGTCATAGTATAGTATGGCAAAGAAATGTCAAAAACGTCATAGTATAGTATGGCATAAAATGTCAAAAAACCATCATGTTATCTTAAGGTATAAAAGGTCATAAAAACGTCATAGTATGGTAAGGAATGAAACAACATAGTAAAGTAAGGCATAAAAATGACAAAAAACATCATAGTATAGTATGGCATAAAATGTCAAAAAAACATCATGATATATTAAGGTATAAAAGGTTGTAAAAACGTCATAGTATTTTAAGGCATCAAATAAAATTGTAGTGTGAGGCATAAAAATGACAAAAAAAACATCATAATATAGTATGGCAAAGAAATGTCAAAAACGTCATAGTATAGTATGGTATAAAATGTCAAAAAACCATCATGTTATCTTAAGGTATAAAAGGTCATAAAAACGTCGTAGTATGGTAAGGCATCAAATAAAATTGTAATGTAGGGCATAAAAATGACATAAAACCTCATAGTATAGTATGGCATAAAAATGACAAAAAACGTCATAGTATAGTATGGCATAAAATGTCAAAAAAACATCATGTTATATAAATGTATAAAAGGTCATAAAAACGTCATAGTATGGTAAGGAATGAAACAACATAGTACAGTAAGGCATAAAAATTACAAAAAACGTCTTAGTATAGTATGGCATAAAAATGACAAAAAACGTCATAGTATAGTATGGCATAAAATGTCAAAAAAAACATCATGTTATATTAAGGTACAAAAGCTCATAAAAATGTCATAGTATGGTAAGGCATCAAATAAAATTGTAATGTAGGGCATAAAAATGACAAAAAACGTCATAGTATAGTATGGCATAAAATGTCAAAAAAACACCATGTTATATTAATGTATAAAAGGTCATAAAAACGTCATAGTATGGTAAGGAATGAAACAACATAGTACAGTAAGGCATAAAAATTACAAAAAACGTCATAGTATAGTATGGCATAAAATGTCAAAAAAACATCATGATATATTAAGGTATAAAAGGTCATAAAAACGTCATAGTATGGTAAGGCATCAATTAAAATTGTATTGTAGGGCATAAAAATGACATAAAACATCATAGTATAGTATGGCATAAAAATGACAAAAAACGTCATAGTATAGTATGGCATAAAATGTCAAAAAAACATCATGTTATATTAATGTATAAAAGGTCATAAAAACGTAATAGTATGGTCAGGCATCAAACAAAATTGTAGTGTGAGGCATAAAAATGACAAAACACATCATAATATAGTACGGCAAAGAAATGTCAAAAACGTCATAGTATAGTATGGCATAAAATGTCAAAAATCCATCATGTTATCTTAAGGTATAAAAGGTCATGAAAACGTCATAGTATGGTGAGGAATGAAACAACATAGTACAGTAAGGCATAAAAATGACAAAGAATATCATAGTATAGTATGGCATAAAAATGACAAAAAAACGTCATAGTATAGTATGGCATAAAATGTCAAAAAAACATCATAGTATATTAAGGCATAAAATGTCATAAAAACATCATAGTATGGTAAGGCATCAAATAAAATTGTATTGTAGGGCATAAAAATGACATAAAACGTCATAGTATAGTATGGCATAAAAATGACAAAAAACGTCATAGTATAGTATGGCATAAAATGTCAAAAAAACATCATGTTATATTAATGTATAAAAGGTCATAAAAACGTCATAGTATGGTAAGGAATGAAACAACATAGTACAGTAAGGCATAAAAATTACAAAAAATGTCATAGTATAGTATGGCATAAAAATGTCAAAACCGTCATAGTATATTAAGGCATAAAAGGTCATAAAAACTCATAATATGGTAAAACATCAAATGAAATTGTATTGTAGGGCATAAAAATGACATAAAACATCATAGTATAGTATGGCATAAAAATGACAAAAAACGTCATAGTATAGGATGGCATAAAATGTCAAAAAAAACATCATGTTATATTAAGGTATAAAAGGTCATAAAAACGTCATAGTATGGTCAGGCATCAAACAAAATTGTAGTGTAAGGCATAAAAATGACAAAAAATATCATAATATAGTATGGCATAGAAATGTCAAAAATGTCATAGTATAGTATAGCATAAAATGTCAAAAAAACATCATAGTATATTAAGGTAAAAAAGGTCATAAAAACGTCTTAGTATGGTAAGGAATTATACAACAGTACAGTAAGGCATAAAAATTACAAAAAACGTCATAGTATAGTATGGCATAAAATGTAAAAAAAAACATCATAGAATATTAAGGCATAAAAGGTCATAAAAACATCATAGTATCTTAAGGCATTAAATGAAATTCTAATGTAAGGTAAAAAAAAATGGAAAAAAAACACCATAGTATAGTATGGCATAAAATGTCAAAAAAACATCATGTTATCTTAAGGTATAAAAATCAAAAAACATAATATTTTAGAAAGGCATAATATGGTAAGGAATAAAACAACATAGTACAGTAAGGCATAAAAATGACAAAAAAAACGTCATAGTATAGTATGTCATAAAATGTCATAAAAACATCATGTTATATTAAGGTATAAAAGGTCATAAAAACGTCATAGTATGGTAAGGCATCAAATTAAATTCTATTGTAAGGCATAAAAATGACAAAAAATGTCATAGTATAATATGGCATAAAAATCTCACAAAACTTCATAGTATAGTACTGAATAAAATGTCAAAAAAACATCATGTTATAAAAAGTTATAAAAATCAAAAAAAGTAATATTTTAGAAAGGCATAAAAAGATCATACACAAGATATTCCTAAGCAGGACTTGAACCATCAACCCTTGAAATGAAAGGCATCAACTCTTACCACTGTACGACCCTCAGGCAAAAAATGGCAGGGAATGTTATAGTATAGTAAAGGGGAAAAAAGCAAAAAACGTCATTGTAGAGTATGGCAAAAAATGTCAAAAAAACATCACAGTATATTAAGGTATAAAAGGTAATAAAAACGTCATAGTATGGTAAGGAATAAAACAACATAATACAGTAAGGCATAAAAATGTCAAAAAACTTCATAGTATAGTATGGCATAAAATGTAAAAAAAAAACATTATAGTATATTAAGGCATAAAAGGTCATGAAAATGGCATAGTATGGTAAAGCATCAAATTAAATTGTATTGTGAGGCACAAAAATTACAAAAAACATCATAGTATAGTAAGGCTAAAAAATGTAAAAAAATATCATAGTATAGTAAGGCGTATAAACGTCATAGTATAGTTAGGCAAAAAAATGTCAGAAAACGTCATAGTATAGTTGGGCTAAAAAATGTCTAAAAACGTAATATTTTAGAATGGCATAAAAAGATCATACACAAGATATTCCGAAGCAGGACTTGAACCATCTAACCCTTGGAATGAAAGGCATTAACCCTAACCACTGTACTACCCTAAACCATAGCACCAAGCCATATTAAAATAAAGTCTACAAACGTCAGAGTATAGTGAAACACATAGATGTCATAGTATAGTAAGGCAGGAAATGTCCAAAAACATCATAGTATAGTAAGGCGTATAAACGTCATAGTGTAGTAAGGCGAAAAAATGTCAAAAAATGTCACAGTATAGTAAGGCAAAAAAATGTCAAAAAACTTCAAAATAAAGCAAGGCAAAAAAATTTCAAAAAACATCATAGTATAGTAAGGCATAGAAACGTCATAGTATAGTGAGGCAAAAAAAGGCAAAAAATCTCACAGTATAGTACGGCAGAAAAATTTCAAAAAATGTTATGGTATACTCAGGCATAAAACATCATAACATAATAAGGCATAAAATTACCAAAAAAATGCAAACTATACTCAGGCAAAAAACATCATAGTATAGTAAGGCATAAAAACATCATAGTATAGTAAGGCAAAAAACGTCATAGTATAGCAAGGCATAAAAACGTCAAAGAACATCATAGTATAATAAGGCAAAAAGTTTCCAAAAACACTTTAGTACAGTAAGACAACGAATTTTGCCGAAAAACATCATATTATGTACTATGGCATAAAACGTCATAATATAATAAGGTATTACATGGTATTATACAATAAATAAAATACCATGGCTCCCTTTTGTTCGAGCCATATTATAAAAAAGTCATATAATAGTAAGGCAAAAAAATGCCAAAAAACATCAGAGTATAATAAGGCTGAAAATGTCACTTTAAAGTAGTGTTAGAGTCATCAATTAGCCACAGAGAAAGGGAACAACATGGATTCCAACCCTTTGCACTGAGAGGCTACAGTTTAAACCATTTTACTACCATGCCCACCACAAAGAAACGTCATGGTACACTAAGGCATAAAACATCATAGTATAGTAAGGCATTAGAGTTGCCAATAAAATAATGTGCATGAGAACCCAGGCTGGCACAGGGAGAACATGCAAACTCATCACAGAGAGGACACTGTGCCGGGAATCAATCCCAGAACCTTCTAGCTTTGAGGTGACAGTTCAAACCACCCCATAATAAAGTCATAGTATAATCAGGCATAAAGACTTCATAGTAAGGCATAAAATGTAATACTATAATAAGGCATAAAAAAAGTCATAGTATATGCCACCCCATAATAAAGTCATGGGATGTAAGGCATAAAAATGTCATAGCACATTAAGGCATAAAAATGTCATAGAGGCATTACAGTCACCAATAAAACTTATGTGAATGTCTTTGGACTGTGGGAGGAAGCCGGAATACTCGGAGAGAACCCAAGAGTCCTGGTTCCTAACCCAGAACCTTCTCACTGTGAGGCAACATTTCGAACCACTGCTCCACCATGTCACCCCACAATAAAGTCATATATTTTATTGTATTAAGGTATAAAAATGTCATAGTTTAGTAAGTAGTAGTCTACAGAAGACAGAAGCCACAACTAGCTTGTTTGTTAATGCTAGCTAACATGGTTAGATAAAATCAGCTAAGTTGAGTGAGTTAGTTAGTTACCATTGTGATATTCTCAGTTAGAAGTGAACCTTCAGATAGCTTTCAGTCAATCAAATGTAAGTATGCCTAAATTGATTGTCTTGGAGACATAGCCTCTTGGAGGGCACATTGGAATGATCTAATATGACTTCCCTCCAAACATAGTGCGAACGAGTTCACTCAAATATTGGTAGGGACAATTCTGTCCTCCCAAAATATTGATAGGGACATGTCCCTACTGTCCATATGCAAACCTATGCCCTTGCTTTGTTTATTAACATAAAAAGAATATGTTTCATTTAAAAGCAAAGTTTCTGAGCGCAGTCATCTTTTCATTATCTCCACCAAAAGGAATGTGTTGATAATTACAGTTACTCACTACAGTAATTATTTGTTGACCCATCATTTAAATCACACCGACTGCCAACAGAAAGATAGCTGCCATGTGGCTGCATTAGATAAAGCCAGGACCAACTGTCCAAACACACACACACACACACACACACACACACACACACCCATGTTCAAACACACACACATTCACAAGAGTTAAAGGTCCAAGAAGAGCGTGATGGGTACGTGCACACATACAGACCACAGCACACATACTTTCACACTTGTGCAGACAAAAGAAAATAAATGTCCCAGGGTCTTTTATGCTACTCGACTCTGAAGTTTCTCAAATCAGCTGCTTAACATAAATTAGCATTTGGAAAATAAATGTAATGTTTCACAGTGTGGTAAAGCGATGCTGATGAATGATGCATGAGGGTATGCAAATGAGCGCCATCCAGTTGCCAGCTGAAATTGCTGGTTTGTGATTCACATCCCTCACCCCTCTGCCTCCTCTGTCTGCCCCTCCTTCTCCCCTCTCTGGACCCCACTCTTGCTTTGGCACGTTGGGGTTGGGGGGCATGTGTGCATCTAGAGAATAAACCTACAGAATAAGTGTTGGTGCTCCCATCACATCGCTGTCCCTCGCACCTACAAAGCACTTTAATTGACATGGAAAACTTGTAGTTGTTCACACAAACTTAAAATTGCCAGTGCAATGCAATCAATATCCAGCAGGCATTTGTAAAGGTGTACTTCTTCCAGGCCCCTCAACTCTTCCCAACTCGTTTCCAGCCTGCTGTTGCATATCCCAAAGGCCGCAGGGCTTTCAGCAGAATAATGTGTGGAAACAGACAGCAATTATATGCATTGTCTTTTCAGAATGGCTACCACCAGGCTGCATGGCAAATTTGAGGATGGCAGAAAAAGAATTTCAGCTTTGCGTCCAACAACGGGTGAAAGGCTGGTTTAAAGAACATATTTCATTTTCTAAAAGAAAAAAAAAACAAACAATAATTGATTTCCTGTCACTACTCAGCTATTAACAGTACATGTTTTTCACCTTTTGACTTTTTTCATGTAGTTTTAAGACAAATTTCATAAGCTTTCAAATGATAATGGCTAAGGAGACATGCTGGCTAAAGTGCATGATTTAGACAATCACGTCTCCACTGTAGGCAGCTGTAATGCAGCTGTAATGCAGCTTACTGTATAACTGAATTATTTGCAGACGTTTCCTGTAATTCTCAATTATTACTCAGTTTCCATTTACAGTATCCTTTTTGGAGTAGGGTGATTTTTTCCATATATCCTTTACTCTTAAGTGTTTATACCCACATTGTTTCAAACTCCCGCATCAGAGATTTTCCTTAATGCTCCTAAATGCTTTCCAATGCCTTCTAAAAAGGCACCGTTTCCAAGGAGCTCACCAAAGGTAATTTAATTTAGGATCTTAGCAGGCTGGGTATATAGTCCTCTCCAATAATCATGGAATAGTTTCCTTCTAAAATTAGACGTGCAGCCCATAAAATGGGACACCTCTTGAAAAATTATTAGGAGTGAAAATTAGAACAAATCATGACACTTCCATTTGCATTGCAAAATTATAACTGCATCCATGTGAAGGATGAACTTCATATTTTTTATGCTTTTGATGCACAGCTCAGTAGTCTAAATACATTCCACAAGCCCTCTTATGTCATGGTCCCCCACTTATGTCACTTAGGCTATCTCTCTTGTCTCACCTGTGTGTATCTGATTCGAGTCACTACGATTGGCTGAGTACTATCACATGACCAGTGCTGTAAAAGCTAGAAAACCTGTGCCAGTTAAAATTAAAGATGCTTGAAGCCGCTGTTTATTTATTCAGTGAATGCAAACTTTAATGATTCTCACTAATTTATAGGTTATAGGTCTGGTGCCGGAAAGGACAGCGTCTGGGTCCAGATCTGGACCTTGATCTGACTATTAGTGATCTCTGCTGTAGACCTTTACCATAAGGAAGTCCAAAAAGGACTTGGCAAGTTACCTATCTTGGCCTATCTGGCTATGTGGAAAAATATATAAATATATAGTCACACCTTGTCCTTCCCTTACTTGTGGTACTTTTTTCCTCTCTGTCACCCACTTTCCCTTCTCTATCCAGATTAGCATAAAAATGTGATGACATAATATAGTGTAATGCCAGGATTCATGGGGCTTTTCTAATGGCTTTTTTAATGTGCACACTTTGAATCAGTCACTGCGTTCAGTGCTCCCCAAAAACCTTCTAACAAATGTGTCTGCACCCCAATGCATGCATGCACACTTCATACTCACCATCGAGACATTATGCCTCCACACACAGGCGTGGGCATGTGTGCATATGCATGCACATATGTATTGTACACACACTCTAATCAATTCCCTCAAGACAAGATTAACTAATCTATCTTCATTACACTTCATTAAAAAAATAACATGTAAAGCACACACTTCATGTGCAGAAAGCTGTATTCTCTTGAGAGTACAGACAAAGATGCATGAAATGTTGAATTGTGTTTAATTGTTTCTTTAGACAATACAGCATGTTCCATTCATCCTTCATGATTGAGCAGTTCTTTGTACACATCAGATGAGATTACCGAGTTATTTGCGGCGTTTAAACAATAAGTCAAATGTGATATTTCTGTGCAGAACTTAGACACAGCTTTGTGTGTGACACCTTCTATGCTACACCCAAAGATTCACCCTAAATCCAGACCTGCTGTTTTACATTTAAAGACAATCAAGGAAGCAGAGCAAGCAAGCCAGACAAGCAAATGCAGCCCCAGAGAGCCACATTGGAGTTTCCACAGGCCCCTCTAGCAGCAGGGGGGCTGAAGACCTGCTTTGACAAGTTGTTGACCTCTAAAACTCCTACATAGAAATACATACAGAAGAATATCAAGATGGGATTAAAGGAGAAAGGGAATCCAACATCTCTTTTGAATTGACAGACAGAGGATAAACTGCCAAAAATGAAATGCTGAACATATAACTTCTTCACAGCTGCACATTCCTCACAGTCAGACTCCTCTCTCCTCTTGCCTCTCGTCTACTGTGCTCCAGAGAGTCTGTCAAAAAAACATGTGCTATCTTAAAAGGTGTATTCTTGTAATATATTTGCTTTTTTGTGTGTCTCCTAAGCTTATTTTCTTGATGTTTGCTCTCATTGTACTCACCTGGGCATCAGAATGCCAGTTTTGATTACTCATTAATTGGGAGCTCATCTTAAAGTAAAGCATTTATTTGGCCTCTGCTGGACCACATGCTCCGAAGGCAGTGCTCCGGTAATCCATTTACCTATTCATTCACTTAAGAGTTATTGCATGTGTAGTTAGCATTATTTTGTGTAACTGTTGTACGTTTATATAGTGGTTGCCCTCATTTTCTTATTTTCAGTGACTTTGCGTATCCAATTCCTTCATTGCTTGTTCTGCCTAAGTTCAGGATCATTTTTTCCTGAAGTTAGTTTGTGCGTTGTAGACCCTCTCTGATCACCAAAAGAAACGGTTATTAGTTTTTGTGTGCTGACTCTGAAATTATATTGCTGGTCAAATAATTAAAATGGTTCTGCATGATAAATCTGATTAGTGCCATATTTCTCCAAATTGAGCTAATTTTCCCCCATGAGCCTCTTCCTCTCATCCGTCATTTAAATTCTCTTCTATCCTCTCTTCTCTCGTCTTTGATCTTTGCAGTCACCTGGTTTACTCTCTCTCTCTCTCTCTCTCTCTTCATCCAGCACCAAACCAAAGCGCTGAAGAAGAGGTTGAGCTTCAATAGAATTTCCATGGCAACAGATTTTCAATCATACCTCTCCAATCATGTTACTCTGGCAGTTCATCCAGGGAGAGCTGAATATGATCTGGTTTAGACTTTGATCATGATCCCACTGATCTTTCAATCAGCATGAAATAATATTGTATCAGCTGACCTCCATCTCCATCATGCACTTGGTTTTGAGGATTTAGACCATTTTCATTCAGGCACAGTGTTGTAAATATTTGGTGTTTCAGGCCTGTGTAAAAGGCCCACTGATGTTTTTGGGGGCGTTGTTATCTGTTGTTTTTGTAGGTTTAATGAATGACATGAAATGGCATGTCATTCATGTGTGTGCACCAAAGCAGAACATCTGTTTTTCAGCTAGCCTCCCATATCACAGTCCCTGAAGTTGCTGGTTCATTTTCAAGGGTGCGGCACAGTGGTCTCACACAACTTGCAGCCCCTCACTTGGAACAAAAGCATGAACTTTCTCACAACTGAGACTACTGACATTTACTGTTGTTACAAACAGTGCACTTCTCTCCCCTTGCCCCAGAGATCTCTGTGCAATTTATTTCCACTCCCAAGATTCTATCATTTCTTATTTCCATAGATTAAGGGAAGTATCAGTCGATGCTATTGTAGTTATTACATTTGCGGGGTCCTCAGGAGACTATCTTCCTTCAGTGAAGATAATTGTATAATTTTGAGAAATACCCAGAGAGCTGCACTGTTGCCATATAGGCTCAAAGCAGACGATTTCTTATTGAGTTAGTACAATTTCCAATGGTTTCTTTTTCCATCAGGCCAAAATGGATATCAGATAGATGTTTAAGACAAATAAACATGCTGTACATCTTTGTATAGTGTGCAAACACATCCTACATAGCATTAATTATCACATCTCTGTCAAGTTCATTGCAATGTCACACATGACAAACATTATATAACATCACAAATAAGGATGTTACTGGGTGCTCACACCAATGCTATCTTCAGATGTGATAAAAGATGAAGCACCATCAACGTGACAGCACGTCAAAGAATTTGCCATTTCTTCTTCCTGACACACCCATAGATCTTTAATAAGACATACCAGATCTTTCCTAATGAGACGTCGAGACACTGTGCTCTGTACACGGCTAATTAGGTGGATGGCTCATTGAACAATTAGTCATATATCTGTCTGATAGTCTCTGTGGTTTTCCTGCCCTCTGTTCAGATGTTTTGTCTGACATTTGCAGATACCATTCCTCTGTTAATTGAAGCTTTCAGACAAACAGGAAATAGCTTAAGAAGTAGCTGAATATTAAACACGCTTTGAGTTGAGGAGTCAATCTAAGTCATTCAGTCTGAGTTTTTCGGCATGACCTGACTGTGAATTTGAATTACCTCTGTTGCTGATAATGAGCATGAAAGCATGCTGTAGTTCAAAATGATGCCTTGTTTATTTACCCCTTAATCAAGAGCAAGTCTCAGTGAAATGTAAGTGTCAGTATGCATCAAGCGAGGTGCTTGTCGAACAGTCAAGCAGCATCTCAAACCTCCTCCCCCTGCCTCGCCTTTCCAATGCTGGATCGGATCATTTTTCACACAATTACTTTAGTGACTTTTTGTGTTTACAGCCAAGTGCAACACCTTGAGTGCCTTCAAGGAGAGCCGGACAAAAAGTGTGTGTTGTTATCCCAACTGGAACAATGAACTTGTCTTCCCTTCTCCCTGTGATGACAGGTTTTTCACTCACTCCATTGCCTTCATGGTCAGATGACATGTCCTATGAGCTACTTTGTTTCAAGCACACTGACACTTTTAAAGATCTATATCTGATACCAGTATGAACTGTGAAAGCAAACTCTTTCTTGTACCTTGTGCTTTTAGTGAATCTGAAATCTGAATAAGATTGGCCATTTGTTTCCTTTCCATAATTGTATCTCAGTGTCCTCCAGTCCAACGGCAGCCAAACCAAACGCCAACTGACGCAGGTGGCAAAATAGTAGCAGAAGCCAGATTTACTCATGTGCTTGTGACAAAGCAGAATTTTTTATGTTATTTATCACTTCAACTGCAAAAAAAAATAAAATACCAGTTTCTATAGCACCAGAGTGGAAAACTGGGAACAATGTCAGCCAAAACATAAAAGCATGAGGACAAAAATATAAAACATCCAAAGTGTATGAGTGTGTGTGAAGCTGCTTGTACTAAAAGTCAATCTGAGTTTGCTCAAATAAGGAGTAATACATGTTCACAGTATCATGAATGAAATGTAAAAAATGTGACTCCATGCTGATTCTTGCTGTCCAAACTGTGACAAAGAAACGGTAAAGCACATAACTCACCCACCTACTGCTTGCCATTTTACACTTCGTTTCTATTAGGATTACACAAAGAAAGTATGATAATTAGTGAGCTTTATGCATTGATAGTTGGGCATTCTAAGCAAAGCCAAAGCCAACATAGTTGTCCATATCTAATGGACAACTATGTTGAAAGAGTTGAAATATAAGATTTTATTACTCTGGAGTGGATCTCATTCATTAAACTTCTCTTCCATTTGCTTTTTTCTCTCTTCGTCTCTCCTTTTGTCTCTATCTCTGCAGCAGAGCCGTTGGATGGAGAAGAGTACCTGGACATTATAGGCATCATGCGAAACCAAGCGGGGCGTTACGAATGCAAGGCCAGCAATGACGTCGCCACGCCGGATGTCAAATACGTCAATGTGGTTGTCAACTGTAAGTAATGGGCGACCGCAGAGTGCGCTCTATTCCAAACTGATCAGTATTCTCACCACGTCTCGTGTTAGACATTTCACAAGATGATGCACTCAACAGATAAAAGCACATAAAAGTCAAGACTGGAGTTAAGGGTAGAGACATGCAGAGTATAGTGTGCGATGGGAAGGGGAAGGCTGTATCTTGAAAGTTTTGGAGCACCCTTCAGACTTCTCAAGATGAACCCAGGCAGAAAGAGAAAGATCTGTGACTTTGATTGCAACTGTCATTTCGATGGTAATCTTTCATACCATATCATCATTTAAGAGACACTTAACATTTCAAAACAAGATCACCTAATTACATCTTGTCAGGGGTCCATGTTCGGATCTGATGACTGTAATACATACGTTGGCTGTTGAGGACTGATGAGCAGCTCATGAGATATCACAAACCAACTCCCTCCCCAGAGGAGTTATACACTTCTCTTTGATCTGAACAAATCATGTATGGCTGTTTGCCCAAAGTGTTCTTTAGCCAAGTCTGAGAGCCAGAATTAAATGATAAACAATTCTATATTAAACCATTTCTTAGTGTTTAATCCTAAATGGAAAATGAGCATTAATCCCCATGGGACATATTTCTGGCCATTGTGACGTTTGTTGAGATCATTATGTCTATATGATAAATGTTATACTAAACTTGATGAATTTTAACTTTTAGCCCCAAATCTATCTGACATTGATTTATGGGGCTTGTGTGGCCTATAATTAAATAAACTTTTACACTGTAAAATGTAGCTCAAAGAAGAAACTCTCAATTCCTTTAGCTCATCCACGATATTTGTTGATTTGTTATTTGTTTGCTTTTATCAGTGGCATTCAAGAAAGACCATTTGTCATTGTATGAAAGCGCTTTTCTTCTTGCTGAGGCTTATATCAGTGATCCTATTCAGACATAGTGGACATTATAAGAGTAATTTAGTTTTTAGGAAAAAGGAAATTCTAAGAATTTCAAAGGAAACTGAAAGAAAACATATTTGCCAAATGAGAGGAGGGAGAGTAGCAGCATGTGCCTTGATATTTATCGTACATGGGAGCTGGTTTGGTTATTAGTTTTATGATGTGACTCATCTCAACACTGTGTGACTCTGCAGACCCTCCGACAATAAAGAAAACCCAGAGCTCAGAGACTCAGGTGGGCCGCATGGGGACGCTGCAATGTGACGCCACCGCTGTGCCCACACCAGAGTTTGAATGGTACAGAGATGAAAAAAGGTAAAAACCTAACTCACATTTAGACATTTACACTACACCAATGTCACAAATAGACTCCTGTATAGAGCCACACACTGCATACCTGATGTTGCCTCAGAGAGATGGTCAATTATCATATATCAACCGGAAAACACACTGATTCATGATGATTTCGCAAACTCAGTCTGTGTATTTTTTAATGCTTTAGCCCAAACAAGCACTAAGAGAGTGAGCTAAAATACATGAGCTGTATTCAGCCATTAAACAATCTGTTAAATACAGCACAAGCCATTAGCCTCCTGTATCACAAACAACCATATCAACTGTAAGACTGATCCACGATGGCTAGAACCCACTGACGCCTCTTCATTACCGTAATGCTCCCCTTTATAATGCTTCCAAGCTGGAATACCTCTCCTGTATAGGCCTATGTCGAATCACTGGAAACAGCAAAGTCTTTGTGAAAAGCCTTCACAGCATGTTGAAAGGCTCTACTGTCTACACATCACAACAGCAGTTTGGGAAAGTTTTTACTGTACCGTGTTTAGCACTAGAGCTTATTGTGCACTTTCCGGTGTTCCTTTCCTTTCTGTACTGAAACATAATTTGTGATGATTGATAATTAGTTACAGCTAGAAAGCACTGCTGGTGATGTGTGTGTGATGAAAGATTGCAGAAATAACTTTTACTTGACCCGACCTGACTCGCCTCGAGGCAAAGGAGCAAACGTGATTTATGTTGCTGCCACTGCAAATTAAATAATGGGGCTAAATAATGAGATTTACATTGAAGTTACTTGGGCACGAGCATGGCAGCTGTAAAGAGGCTTTCCTGCTCACTGTTATGAACACGGGTAATGAATAGCATTGCTTTCTAAATTAAAAATCCTATTGAACGCTGTTCCCAATATTCACGCCTTTGGTGAATATGAGCATTCATCTCTTGAGTTGTCTCCATACTGCACTGAGGTCCTGCCTGCGGTTTTTCAGAGACTAGCCCAGGTCAGACGCCTTCTGCATGATTTCTCCTGAGATGATTCCCCTTCATCTCCCAAATGTGGCAGCAGCTTCATCACTTTATTCTCTGCACCAGACATGCTCTGTGTCATTTTACCAAGTGGTTATAAAGGATCTCTTTGATTCCCTTGTCAAATCTGCCCTCACTGTGGTCCCATTGTCCCAGCCCAGTGTTAATTTGATGACATCATCTGTGTAGTTTGATAAAGACTAATCACCCACTTAATCACTCACTGGGCTGTTATTCCATGGTTAATTGAACATTACTGCATAAGACAGCGGTGCATTGTGTTATATTCTTTCGAAAAGAGAAAAAGTAAAATAGATTGGACATTCTTCTGCATGCAATTTAGATACTGTAGTCACTGAAAATCTCAGTAATCCTTTTCTTATACCACAAGTAATTCCGCTGAAATGGGAATCAGGCTTCCCGCAACTGTACTGTCTCCTGTGAAATTGCAAATTGCGCGGTCAGACACAGATGTTCATTGGAAAGCTATCAATTTAAGTGTCATGCATGTATCTGGAAAACACTTTAAGAGGATTGAAGTGTAATGACATCCAACAGCAATGACAACCCAGTGCCTCCATTTCAACACTTGTCATCTAATAACCAGAGAGCTTCCCTGTTCCGCAGCAAACTCACCACCTGAGTCATTCTGGGACTCGAGGGGGTTGAATGGGAAAAAAAAAGCTAATGATAAGAAAATTGCACATGCACAGCAATGTGATCTGCAATTTCACTCGCGCCCAAGCTACAGCAGTAAAAGTTCACCGAAGATTGAGAGAAAAATATGGGAGGAGAGTCACAAGTGTTATCACAGATATGGTCTCTAAAGTAATAGGCCTATCACAGTGCTTGAAAAGAAAGATTTATGGTTGTTGAAATATTTTTGCATTATCTGTTGTTTCCAAACTCCATCTATCTCAGTTGTTTTGTCCCCTGGAGGATTTTGGCTATGTGCCAGTTCATGCCCCCCCAATTCCCCCACCCCTCCTCTTCCTCTGTGCCAGTGCACTTTCTCCTTGGATGATGATGTTTATGCACCATAATAATATCATTTGTCTCTGCTTGGCCAGTTAATTTTATAGATCCCCTCCCAAAGAACCCCTAGCCCGTTGTGTCTTATTTACCTGATTGTTAAGGTGGGGTCTTGCTCCTGCGCTCGTTTCCCTCTAAATAAGTTCAACCTCATCAGCACACAGATTGTCATATTATGGACACCCTGAAATCTACATTTAACTCACAATGACAACATGCTAGTTATGGCTGCATTTCGATTTCAGTTGCTTTCAAGCTTTCGATTCTTGCACAACACATACACACAGTGCCAGATTTACCACAGAAAATTCTTAGTCATTTTTGAAACCATGGGTTTTTTATTTCAACACAGGAAGATAAAAGCTGTCTTCTCATCTCTAGATGGCAAGTATTGATTTTGCTGACATCTTTTACTGCTATTTTATCTCTTTTAACTACTTACATAACATTAGACCATGAGTTGGTTGAACACAAAGTTTCTGACTCACTTTTTACTGTTTTCTCCGGACACATTTTAAGATAAGAACCCTGTGAAAGGGGTGTTAAATATGTGTTGATGGCTACATACAACCTCTCACTGTTGGCTGAGAGCTTTGTTGTTAGCTGTGATTCACATATATTGCTTTCTTGTTAAAAGCAAATTAAAAGACAGCTAAAGATGTGATATCTCTGTTGTAAATGATGACTTTCCTTCCTTCCTTTACTTATCTTATGTGCAGTACTAGTTTTTTCCTGAACTGCACTTGGACCAGCAGCAGACTGGACATACTACTGAACTGAAGACAGAATCAGCACTGACTTTTGCAGCCACATGGATGCTGATGCATTTACTTATTGTTCTATGTACTGAAGTGCCTTTGGACAGTGTTGTAGCAGCTCAGCAGCTAAATACATAGTTTGGGACTATGAATGTTTGAACCAAACTGAACAATGTGATTCACATCAGCAGGGATTGATGATTTCAGCCCTCAGTGAGCATCGTAAAACTGAATGAGCATGTTGAAGACATAAAAATAAATATCATCCTATCGTCCTAGTATTTTAAGTAAAGATAAGGAAAATGTAGGGTGAGACTTACTACTAATATGACCATGTTTGGCTGATTAACTCACTTATTATTGTTATATTATTATTTACTTAAACTCATTCATTATTTTCAGTCAGTATACGGTTTCACTTTTAACGTGTACATGTGTTTGGCAGACAGTATCATTGCTGGAGTGTAAACTTCCCCAAAGCCAATTAGGAGCAGGACAGACCGACTAACATTACCCTGAACCCCAGTGTCAGCCTCCACACAGTGGGGTAATAGGCTACTACACACTGGATGTGCAACTGTAGCTGTGAAGGTTTTTTTTTTTAACGTAACCTGTAACCCCACAAACCGATGTAGTCATGTTATGTTGCACTCCGCAGCCTTGGAAGTGATGCTTGGTAACTACTGTATGTACGAAGCTAGTTAGCCAAACGTGCTAACAATTGCAATTGACCTGTTATTTAGCCCTATCTATTCCTTAAACTTGTGCTTATGTGTTTTTGGTTTCGGAAAGAAAAAAAATACCCTCCAAACTTTCTTATGAGAGAACAATGCACAGCGCCTGGACATGTGGACAAATACAAAGCTTGACAGACAGTGTTTAGTGGGTTTAGTTCAGTTGTACTCTGTGGTCAACTGGACCTCTGGCACATTTTGATTTGCTAGAACTTTTCTCAATTTTCATCCTCATTAGCTGTGACATCACAACTGAATCAAACCTGAACTCAGCTCATGTTTTTTTAAGAGAACAAGCCCAGGTTATCATTTTTACAGTAAATTAGTCGAAGCGATTTCCTTTGCTTCCTTTCCTTTTTACACGAAAAAAAGAAACTAACCAAAGGTGTGACTGCACCCTTACAGCTTATACCTGCACTAATAACTGAAAAATTTTAAATTTCCCCACGAGTAAAAACACATGAAAAGTGAGGAGACGAGGGACTGATGATGGATGGATTTGGATCGTCACCTCTCATTATTTCAATCTTAAACATACTTTAATGATTTCTGCATTCTTAGAAGTGCAGTTAAGTTTTCTGATCAGCTTTGCTCCCTCGTTGTATTAAACCTTCTTTAATCCCTAAACTGTATTTGACAAACAAATATTTTAATTACTGATACCCTTCAGATGCAGGATTATTTTAGTAAAATAATAGTCTCACTGTATTTGACATTGGTTCATTGTTTTTTCTTAATCTCTTTTAATACTTTTAATATCTTTTGTTTCAGATTTGTTGAAAACAATTGCTGTAGCTTAAACACAGTATGTTACATTTTATTAATAGAGTGACAAGAATACAATTTCAAAATGAATCTTGGCTCTCAGTCCAAACCTGCTCATTATGCTACACCAACCAAACTACACTGTAGCTCTCTTGGAAGAGGACACAGACACACATTTTTGTATTGGCTCAAATTAGCATCAAAAAGATTTTAAGCTTGTAAATGGATGTTCACAAATAATTCCAAAGTTCATCAAGCTAACCTTTAAAAACCTGTCAAATAAATTTTCATGAAATTCAAATTTGTATCATGTGTAGAGAAAAAGTTTGTATTCATAAAAAAAGAGGGAGACCATGAATTAAAACTTTAATTACATTAATTAAAACTGTGAACAAATGATATCAGTGGTGAAGTCACACAGAGACACTGTGAAAAAAAGGAAGTGCTTCTGGGAACATCTGTGTACAGATACAAAGCAGCAAATATAGACTGTGAAAAACTCAGCACACTGTGAGTGATGCAGAAGTTACAAGTATTTTGACGCTGTTATTACACCTGAATCTGATTGCATAATAACAGTTCAGTCACAAAGCGTCCAAAGAGTCCAGTCAGAAGGCAGCTGGCTCTGTTGCCTTCATCTCCGCTAGAGATCCAAAAGGTGGAGTAGATTTGCAAGATGGATGACGGCGTTATTGTCCAGTCAGATTCAAGAGTAAAAACAGGGTCAGAATTCATACTTGTAACTTGAGTGTCACACACAATGTGGGTGTGATGTGAGTGCTGAGCTTTACAGGAGGTTTTTCTGCTTTGATCTACACAGAGAACTCCACAAAACCACTTCTTCTTCACAATGTCTTTGTGTAACCTGACGACTGATGTTGTTTGTTCATAGTTTTTATTCACATTCTTTTTTTTTCAAATACAAATCTTTTCTACACATGTACAAAGCAGAATATCACCTGCAGATTTATTTTACAAGTTTTCGAAGGTTGATTTACAACTACAGACTTTGGAATTTATTATTTGTGAACATAACTTTACAAGTTAAAAAACCATTTTGACCCTCATTTGAGCCCATATTTTTGGGCCAGTTATCTAATGCCAAGTTTAAAAAGCGTTGCTCTCACCTGCCCAAATAAACCAAACTGAAGTAAACACTCCATACTTCAAACAAACCGCATGGCACTTGCTGGTGAACACAAACTTGGCTACAGAGCTCGCTTTTCTCTCCACTCCTGTGAGTAGAGACGCCTCACCTAACCTTATTCACATCCATCTTCTGTCGGTCTTAATATCCACATGAAAACATGCACCTCCTCAGGTGATCAAATGCACCTCTGATGCTCTGAAACTTAACTTCACAGCATCTCTGACTCCACCAGGATCTGAGAGACTCTGCAGCACTTAGAGACCTAATTACCCTCAGTAGACTGATCCATCATGATCTTAAAGCAGCTGGCCAATAGTTCATAACAGATCACTGTAACTGCCTGGCTGTCAGGACCCTCCCTGCTCTTTTTGTCTCTTCTAACTGGCTGTGTAGGGAGGAAATTGGATCAAACTGTAAATCAAACGATTCTATAATGTTAACCCTGACATCTGACTGTAGAATCAACTGCTGCAGTCTATCTGCAAACGCATCTTTGAAAGCAGAGTGTCTCTCCTGCTCCTTGTGCAGTAAATCACTCCATCCATGTTTATAACATGAGAAAATCCAAAATGAGCCGTCAGCCAACGTAACAGACAGATATGTTTGTTGTTTTGTCAGCTGATACATAGCTATCACAGCTACTGGACCGTTTTCAATCATCTCTGGGTTACAAGTCTCAGCAGGACTCTCCACTTGATTTCATTTATCATCCGTCTTGAATCATAACAGGCCTGTCACTTTCTCTGGCAGTGATAACCTACTTTAGATGCTCCCACACGCTACAGAATCAAATCTGTCCATCTGATGATTTGCTCTGGTCTTTCATCTCTGCTGGCCTGCCACCGCAGACCTGCGCACACACTGCATGCCCTCTGCCAAATAGAGGGGTCAAATCATTTCAATCCAGGGTTTAATGTGGCAGAGTGGCTTTGTGCATCGAGAAATGATGACCGGAGTTAGCCAGTAGTGCACTGCTGCCCTCTGTCTGCGGGGGATGGATTTCAAGTATATAACACTCTGCTCCAAAAAAAGGTAGAAATGCACATTTCTGCCAACTTTTCCGATAATGTATTCCAGTCTATTATGCCAGATGAAGAAGCTGGCACAGACACAGGCATATTTGACGATGAACTTGAAATCAAAAGTGAGGGAAGTTGCAAGCTGCCGATCTGCGTGTGCCAACATATTAAAAGTTAAAATGGGCAGCAGAAATGTTGAGCTCAATAAATGCTAATATAAAAAGGATCCACACTTTGGGGGCTAAAGATCCAGTTTGCTGCTCTTTACTTTCCAGTTTTTCTGCTGCTGGGCATCCAAACTCACGGCCTGTGTGCAAATAAAGCCGACCACAAACCTTCACTGTGAAAACAAAAGATAGTTTTGTCTGCTTTGACCTTTTTTAGGTCAGTTTTTTTTCCCCCTGCTGCTGCATTACAATCATGCACTATAATCTATAGTAAAACTAGCTGTTTGCTTTCAGCTCCCTGTAGTGCTTGTGTATTATCGGGGTCTCTCAGCATGCTCTGTGGGCAGGCAGTCCTTTTTAATAGTGCAGTCACTTCTCATGAAGACACACTGGAGAATATATCTGCTGCTGGCCTTATCGTTGTAGGGTGGGGGTTTGCTTTTAGATGGAGTGGGGACACTGCTGTAGCACACACACACACACACACACACACACACACATACACACAAACACACACACACACACATTGCCACTGTTCCCAAGGTGTCCCTATGGGAAGGACCTCAGCACTTTATCAACTTCCCCACTCCCCACTGAGCCAAATTATGCTGTGCCATGATGTGCATTCTCCTTTTTATGTTAATACTTTCTATCAGCTAAGTATGTGTCAGCATAAACTTCTCGCTACCCTGCTCAAATTCCGATTACCACATTACCCAGACTTAAGCAGGATTAAGTTGAGGCGCCTTAAATGAACTTCACCTCATTCATGATACGAAAGGGCTCAATCAGCCCAGAACAAACAGAATCCAGTATGTGCACCGTGTTATTAAAAGAGTTTTATTTGGTTGCGATGATGTAAGGAGCACTTCATCAGCGAGGTATACAGTCTGAGTCAGCAAACTGTATTGATTAATTTGCTGTGAAAGAGGTTCAAGGTTGACATAATTGATTGTCAGAAGTTTGGTGGTCATTAAGGCACCCAGAAGTGCAGAATTGGACTTTAGCAGCATACTAATCTTTTATCCCAAAACAGGATGACAATGATCCTGTTTGTCTGATGGAAACAAAAGACGACAAAGTAATTTGTTGAAACAAAATAGAACAATGACATTTTGAATTGTTGAACCAGAGGAAGAACTTACAGTAAATATCCACACAGAAATATTTCCTGAGGAATGTTTATGTCTTGTTTTGACATGTTTATAAGTTGTTACATTTCTGCAAACCCTAAAGGAAAGTCTAAATGTCATCTCGTTTTTCTTTTCTGGCCACATAATTGGATGGCTCTCTGGTAAATGCAGCATTGTGTTGTAATGAAAAAAAAAAAAAAAGGTTTGGTTCAAAATGAGAAGGGCATCTCCCCTCTTTAACAATCACAACATCTACTCTCATAAAGTTCACTGAAATGACACTGACCCCTGCTATTGCAAAGTGACTGCCAGCACAAAAGCAACAACTCCTTATGGGATATGATTAATGTTATTATTTATCTGAATACCTAAGCCCACACACAGTAAATACTGGCATTTCTGTTAAAATTGTTGTGAGGTTTTTATTCATCTTTGGGGCTGTGTTATTAAGGTCTGTTATTGATTTGTTAGTATATGGATCTGGCTGTCTCCAAAGTTCCACTACTTGGCCTTCAGCGTGTAGTAGTAAGTGTGCAGAAACAGTCACATTAAAACTAAATTGAATAAAATATAATTTATTCATGAACAAATTTAACAGAAATGTGCGGTACTGACAAAATCATTTTGTGAGGGGATTCACAGAGATCACTCTATGAAGCAGCACATTGTGCCTCCAGAAGATAACACCACATTCAGAAAATAGCTGAATCCTGACAACCACATGCCACACAAGGGCCATGTTGCTGTAAAGCTGATTATCAAGTCTATTTTTAAACCACAAGTAGGTTATCAGGAATTTTTTTAAAACACTAAAAGTGTGTATTTTCTTTTGGTAAAAATTTTGTTAGCTAATTCAACTTTAGTGAACTTTTCCTTATGTTGTATTGTATTGTATTTATTATGTTTCCTGAAATGTCACTAACTTCCCTCTAGCTTCAAATCCTCTAAGTGTCATTACTTTACATTTCATTTAAAATGGCCTCACATCTGTGTGTCTCTCCTCTCCAGGCTGTCCAATACCCAAGGCATCAATATCCAAATTCTTGGCACTACCACTGTTCTCATGATTGCCAATGTCACCGAAGAGGATTATGGGAACTATACCTGTGTGGCCTCGAACCGGCTGGGCGTCCAGAATGCCAGCCTTTTCCTCTATAGTGAGTATGGCCACTACAGCCAATTGCTTTACAGTTTGAATCCAAAATGGAAGATATTAGTTATTTTATTTTAAAAAATACACAGCTATGAACAGCTATTACTATGACACCTCTGAGGAGTGTTTTATTCTTAACAACACAACTCTGTGTTTCCACAAACACAGAGCTAGTTTGAGCCAGTGGTTTCCACTCCATCTGTATTTGGCACACAAACAGCAGCATCATACACAATAAAGACCAGTGATCATATATCTCACATGGCTTGTTGTGGCTGAATTCAGATATGAAAGGTGTCATTATGTTTCTGCCAACACTTAAAATGTCCAATACCGGGCACTTTAAAGTTCACCAAAACATTTCCAGCACCTACTGCTGTTTCATTATCAGCTCATACAGATTCAACATCATATCTACCACACACACACACACACACACACACACACACACACACCCACACAAACACACACACACACACACACGCACACACAGAGCGAGAGACCAAATGAAGCTTGGTCTCCAAGACAAAGCATTGCTGGTTGGGGTTCGACCAGAACTGCAACATGTTTGAAGGTCTGAACCTATGAGGAGTACTGCAACCACAGTTCTCTCTCCACTGACTTAATGTTCATTTTGACTTTTTTATTTCTACAGTGGCGTGGATTATGCACGAGCTGCAATCACAGAAACAGAGTCAGCCGTACAGCATGGCCACCAGATGGCACTAAACAAGCCTGTAGTCACTTACAAACTCGGACAGGCTACAGCTCATTTAAACACATCATATTTTATGTTTTTACAAACTCAAATGCAAATATGTATAAAATTTATAGCACCAGAAGAACTCATTTGTTAGTGGTATCACTGTCAATTTTCGAGCTTTGTCAACCAAGAGAATTTTTTGGTGCCATTCTTTCTTAAACTACCTTTAAAAACATTAAAATTACCTTTGTGAATGAAAACCAAAATGGTGGATATCGATATATTTGTCATCTTTTTTCCTTTTTTAAATCAAAATAGTGGCAATAGTTATAGAGAATAGAGTGAGCTCTCTGGTAGTCACTCTGTCTCCTACATTAACACTCCTCTCTCTCTCTCTCTCTCTCTCTCTCTCTCTCTCTCTCTCTCTCTCTGTGTGTAGGACCCGGGACAGGCCGTGATATCAACGGTGCTGCCTGTGTATCTCAATCACTGTGGCTCCTGCTGGCCTCCTTCGCCTGCCTTTTCTTCAAGTGTTAATACCACTGTCTCCCTCCTCCTCCTCCTCCTCCCTCTCCCCTTCTGGCCTTTCTTCCTCCTCCACCTCCTCCTCCTTGTCTCCGACTCACCGACATCCTTATTGCTACCTTATTACCTACTTTACCACCCTTCCAGACTGTTTGCATCATGATACGAAAACCTTACGTGCTCACGAGCACTGCTTACAGATATAACTAAAAGCGATGGGTTATGAGTAAAAATGTAAGACGAACAACAACAAAATAAAAAAACAGTGAAATGAAGGACAGAACAAGCAAACAGTTCTCTTTTAAAGAAATGCATTGCTCTTTTTAATTCATATGCACTTCTTTGTTTCTGCTATATCTTGTCTTTTGGGGGTGTGGATCGGGTTCAGGATTCGTCATATTTTTGTCTTCACGGGAATGAAAGCAGAGGCACCCTGCTCACAGGGATGCCAACAATCATTTGTCTCTAGAAGTACTAAAGACATGAGATATGTTTCTTCTTACTCCCATTATGTTAACTTAAATTGTAGATCTAACCGAGTGTTTAACCAGTGCATTAATGAGCAACATGCAAAGTATCTGCCAAATATACATACAATATACTGTAGATTTGAAACTAATACATACAGAAATCAAAGGGAGAACACAGCAGCTGATTGTGTAATGAGATTAAAGCTTGATATTAAAAGTCTGTACGGCCATAATCTGATGCTATTAGACTGAAACTCATATATATAAAGCATTAGCAGGGTATCTCTCTAATCAGTGGCATTGTTTCTAGATGCAGCAGTCACTTGGGTTGTTGCCGTCCAGCCCAGAAACCGAGGATGCAGTGAATAGAATTGACTTGATCCTAACTGAGCTAAACCAATGCAGAGCGCACACCTGAGGAAATTAGTTAATCTGGGGATGGATGTCTACATCCATCTTCAGTGGCTTTACAACCACTCGCCTTTATTCCAAAAGAATCCCTCTTTTCTTTTTGCAGCAGGACTCTCTCTCTTAAAATAGAAACACAGTAGGTTATAACGACGCGTACTGTAAATAGTAAAAATTTTGTATTTCTCTATGATAAGACAAACGTGTTCTGCCGCTGTAACAACTGGAAACAGAGAAGATTGTTGCGGTGTATGTTGCTCGTCTGATGACCAACCAACCGTACTGTGCAGTGTGTCTCTGCTCCACAGGCAGGCTGCACCGTGTTCGGCTACATATACTGTCCTACAAAACAGTGTTTGCTTTTAGTTTATAAGTTTTAGGATCATTCTTCTATACTGCTGGAATTTGGATAAAAAAGTATGACACCAATGAATGACTCACTTTTTAGTTTTTCTCTTTCAAAGAAGTATGTGTGTTTTAATATGAAATGATACAGAAAAATTCATAATATATTGATATTGAGGTTATTTTTTCTGTCTTTACCTCATTCATTTTAGTTGTGTGTGTATATATACTTGAATCCAATGTCCTTAGACTATATGAAATGGCAAATTTTATGTTTCCATGTTTCTGAATAGGATATAATTTTGTTGAGGATGGATAACTTGCAGATCTCTTGAACTGGCAAACCCGTTCTATCATGTGAACTGAAGCCCATTACACAATGATGTTTAAAAAAAAAAGAAAAAAAGGTCTAGCATAAGTTTTGTGCAGTTATTATTGTACCTATCCTTGAGATGATACAAGTGCTGGCTTACATGATGTAATAGGGAATGGAATATTATGTTTAGCTTACAATGCTTGTCCATATACCAGGTATTTAATATGAGAGCAGCAAAGAAAGCAAACTCTGCTTGTTCCCCTCAATGGCCTTCAAGGCCACTGTACTGATGCCTCCTTAACAAAATAATACCATTACATTACATGTCCTACAGCTAATTTTCTCTTCACACCATAGAGTTAATATTTTGTAAAACTCACAAGAAGAAGACCTTTCAAGCAGTGCAATTCTTTCAGGAAACAGCTGAAAGGTCATTGCTGTTGTGATGAGAATTGCAGAAACTGCCTTTTTTGCCATTTATTTTGACCTACTGTAAGGTGACTAATAGCATATGGACACCGGCGCCCAGCTCAGCTCCACGACTGGATGTGTGTTCACATCTCCGCTCTTCTAACAGCCGAGATAGCTCTAGTACTGTAAAACACACGTGTAATTACTGTCATCCTTGTCATCGCACATTAAAAGACTTGTTCCCGGTGTTTTCATTGTAAATGCTTCTGAGGCCATGGCGGTGTGACATTGTAGTGTTGGTAATGCCATCTGATCCGGTCTAATTTTCATGTAGGTGAAACTGTAGATGCAGAGCTGTACAGAGACTGAAACAGGCCAAAATTTCAACCAAAAAATGAAGCATTTAAACAGTTGAAACAACATTTCTATCGTCTCTATCAGTAAATCAGTCAAGGAAGTGAAAGAAAGCTGCTTGTTTTTATGCTTTCATCATCTTACGCACGCGTTTTTGTTTATTTTTTTACAACTGAACAAGTAACTCTGGTGTAGCCACTTTAATGTGGATTAACTTGACTCCTAATGTTTTTGTACTACACTGGTATTTCTGCAGGCTTTCCTAATTGCTTTTTAGCCACTTTACTAACCCATACTTGAGGATGCTAGTTTATCAGCAGCAGCCATTTTACTGTAGTAAGAAGTGAATGACGTGGAAGCTGTGGCAAAATTCTTCATGATCAGTTTGCATGAGAGCAGTCTGTGCTACATGTCTATTCCAGTAAGTCTGTCTGTCTCACTTTCTGTCGCATTAAATAAAAAAAAAAAAAAAAAAAAACAAAAAAAAATCTCAGGGCAGAGCAAGGCTGGCCTTGGGCGGACACTCAGACAAACTCAAATGTGCTTTTTTGCGAGAGGAATCAAGAGCAGGTTCAAATATCTTCAAATTGTGCTCAGCATTTATTTTAAACTGCTTGGGATGAATGATGGGTAGGAATCAGTGCATCAAGAGACTTTAAAGGACAGTATATTGACTGTCATTCATTGTTTAAACATTCATACCATCCAGGTGATTTGCATAGGAGGCAAACCTCACCAATGTGGGTGACCAAGTATTCCATGCAGGTTAAAATCAGCCAACAAGCACTGACTAACGAACAAAGACCACTTAAACAAAAGCCATGGAGCTCTGTCTTATCCATAAAGCAGAAAATGAATATGAAATAGTGTATTTCCATTGCTGATAAAGACCAACAGCCAGCCTATGGACACAGCACCAACCCCCTGTAGACAGACCTGGATATCTACTGAAGACTGTAGATACAAGCTTTAGGTTTGCTATTGACCATTGCCTCAAAACATCATCATCGCTTCACTGTACAAAACTGGCTTATGTATGTGCGCGTGTGTGCTCATAAGATTCTGTTCATTCTTATTAACCTACCTGAGGAGTTACATACATACATGAGGCATGAGGTACATGATGAGTTGGCCGGACAGCTAGCTTTCAACTTTCCACCGAGCTATATGGTTACAGTGGTAACCCTCAATTTTAAGTTTAGATTCTTTTTTTTTCCTTTTCCTCCTTTGTGTGTATATACAGTATGATGTTTCTACAGTAGAATGTTGTAAAGTCAGCAGATCCATAAGATCATGTTTATACAACTCAACATTTAAAAATTTAAACAGCAAATGTAACTATCATGTTTGTACTTCCCTTCCCTTTGTCTTGGGAAATTAAGATTCAATCATGGATTATGACATAGCAATGTCCTGGTCTCTTTTTTTCTGTTTTATTTTATTTTATTACGGCATAAGGTAATTGCAATCAGTTTCTAAAAAATGACATGTAATAAAAGGTATATGAGAAAATGTTCATAACGCAAAATAAAGTTGTTTGAATTCAGTGTTCTGTATTTGAATGTGACTTGAGATGTTGGGGCAAGTAAGCTGTTTTTTTTTTTTTTTCTTTCTTTTTGGAGATAGCTTGGAACACACAGAAACTTAATGGCACTGTTGTGTTTATCACCATGTAACATGCAAATAAAATATGTATTGTTATAAATGTCCCTGGAAGAATTTTTTTTTTCTCAGAAAGTGTGACATTCAGCTCATCACCAAGGAAACGCTCAAGTTACACTCTTTTGTGCCAAAGATGAAAGGTAAGACGGGTGTTGCCACCACCGCCATTAACGACAATATGGCCCAGGCTCATTATTCCGCTGTCATGGGAACAGCTGCAGTAAAAGGTTTGTCCACCAGATGTCATAACACACCAAGCTATGCCCTTGCTGTGTTGTGGCATTTGGAAAAATGAGGACACAAACACATTATTCTGCATCACTGTTAGCCTCTGAGTCTGAATATGAACAGGGGATTGTAGCAGTGTTAGAGGTTAGAAAATCAAGCCTGTTGCTGCACAGTTTCTGGCTCAAACCACAGTGCCAGCTGGGAAAATGTGGGCCAGGAAAGCAAATGAGGAACCCTCACAATGTCCTGGAACAGCTTTGAGAGTAAAATATCTAATCTGGAACTGTTGGGGCTGCTCAGTGGCTGAATGTAGGTTTTATCTTATGTATTACATATATCGACTATAGTGGATGTTATTATTCAAAGAGATGGGGTAAAAACCAGCGTAATCTTTTGACTTTTGTTGCACAAAAAGGTGAAAGAAAGTCCTTGAAATGGAGGGATTTGAAAAGGAAAATTTGAAACTAGAGGGTAAAAACTTGATAAAACTAGATAAGAGTAAGACAGGACAGGAAGGCACGGGAGAGTGTCTGACTCAGCGGGAAGAGGCCGATAAAACAAACTTTTCAGAAACCTAATCCTCATTCCAAGACTTGCATGTTCAGCAAACTAGCTTCATTAGCATAAAGGTCATACAAATTTTCCAAGACTGAAGTTGGTATTTATGTTAATGTTACCTTGGGGTTATTATTATTTATTACATTTTCACTGAACCATGCTACTTCCAATATTTGGAACTGATATTCCAACACAAAACTACTGCTCCATAAGGACTCTCCAGGTGTTTCTATTATTTTGTACATCCCATTTATATAATTGAAGATAGGGTAAATAACAGAAACACCTCTCTGTATAATGTAATACAGCTTCAAACACTACATCCTCCAAAATGATACGTTGAACCAACAAGCGTCTAAAACTATTTTAATAAAAACTGATTATAACTTTCATGCAGGAGGTTTTACAACATGACTGTTGTATTAGACTACATCAGTTTTAGCTACATGTTCCTAATAAATTGACAACTGAGTGTATATTAGTAATTATCAGTTGTATGCACAGGCTGTATAGTGCCTGGCTGGGATTAATTGGTGGATTTCGGTGCTGAACTGATTCACCTGGCAGCCTAAAGATGCTCAGATTTTAACAGTTTTATCATAAATTACTATTATCACCATATAACATGTTTTACCCCTCCTCTTTTAAAATGTAACACATTTATGTGTCTTGGATCAACAGATGAACTTGTTCATCAGAGTGTGGTGTTGTTGTAACTTCAGTGTACAGGACTGTGATGTTTATTAAAACTTCATGATGTCTGCTGCCTTTGACACACAGCTCCGCCCATTAACGTGTGTGTAGACAGCAGCCTTCAGCGTGATAGGCTTTTACTTATGGTGTGTAACCAATTAGATGGCGCCATGGGACACTGCTACACACATTTGTTGAGTTTACAGTCAGATCTCCCAAACTGTTTTTTACAAAACAAACACTGGAGGTTTTTAAGGTTTATGTATTGGTATTTTGCCCTTATTTGATCATTGACTGTGGATGTTGCATTTATGTGTTATTTGTGATATGCGACTAAACCATTAGACCACTGGCCACCCTGGAATGAGGTTTCAACACAGCTTTAGACAAACTCCACAGTTTATGATGGTAATTGGCACATTTGCTTTATTTTGAAAACAGACATTGAAACCATTTTTATTTTTTCATATTTTTTTCTCACAAGTTTGAACTCCTTGATAAGGTTGAAACTGGACATTGCACTCACTGGAACATAGGAAAAGTATTTTTTGTTTGCTCATTTGTTTGATTTTTCTTCTTTTTTTTTTGTAACATCAGTGCAAGAGTAATTTTCCAATTCATATAAACTGTCATAACAACACCAAAGACATCAAAAAGAAGCCGCCACACCTCTTAAGTTTTTGTGACTGCGAAAAAGTTCCTCTCAGAGGGAGAGTTCCCATCATGCATCTGGTTCGATGGTTCATGCTACTGTTCTCATGTTTGGTTTGGCAGAACACAAATCGTCATATAAGAGCCAGTTACATCAATACTATAGCTGATTTCTATAGTTTATTATATGATCATGTCATTCAAATGGCAACAGGTCCTTTACTGTAAATGTGGGTAAACAGAGAGTTTGTAAAAGGGGTGTAAACCAAGCTTGAATGACTCAAGCAGAATAGAGAGAGAGTGATAGTCTTGTCCTATATGTGGTTTTTGAATTGAGGATAAAGCTGCCCAACTGGAAATGTCACACATTTAATTATACATTCTATTTTCCATCCAATGTGACAATACATTACCTATTTTGTTGTGTTCTCAATACACCTGTACCGTGTCGAAAACTATAATTGCATTTCAAAACCAGTTTGTTTTTGTGCGTGCATTTGCAGAACGGACTTTATTTGGAAAATGTGTCAAAGAAAGTGCATTGCAATGCAAATTAAGGATGTTGCACTGGCAATGCATTTTAAATGTGTAAATATCCAGTTGGGAGCATTCACTCCACCATTATTTCACTTACATTAAATAGTGAAGATGTACCGAATCAAATCCTCCTTCTCATCAACATCATCATCATCATAATCATCAACAACATCATCATCATCATCATCATCATCATCATCGTCATCATCATCATCATCATCACTTCCTCATAGTATTAGCTTGAGCCAAAAAACTTCACGCTGGAAACTCCCCCAACATGAGAAAATCATTGCCACACAAAAAATGACAAACAAATAGAAACGGACTGCCTTCACATTGGGAAGGCAAAGAGCAACCTTTTTAGATTTTTGATTTTGTGTTATTCTTCATACTCTTAATTCTGCTTTCTTTAGGTTAGACTTTGCTTTAGTCATCCTTGGACTCGGTGGCCTCTGCCGCTCCATCTGCTGGGGTGGCCTCCTCTTCTTTAGACTCCTCTGCAGCATCTGAGTGGAGGGAGGGAATAGGGTGGGGGGTGGGGGGGTGACATGTAAGGTTGGAAAGAAGAAGAGCATGATAGATAAAAGGTGGGTTGGAGAGAAGAAGAGAGAAAATTAGCCTGTGGGAAGGAGGTTTTATATTGTGAGGTTGGAATAATAAAGCTTAACTGGGTCTTCTGAAATACTGAACATCAAAGATTTTTACATTTCAGCTGCTACTTTTGATGTTTTAAATATTTCACCTCAGAAATTTCTCTGTCACAAAAAAAAAAAATCATGAAAATGTGGATATCTTCATTCTAGAAAAAAAAATATACAGAAGGAACTTTGTAAATTCCATGTTGTTCACAAGATGTCAACAACGAGAGCGTGTCAGTCACAACCTAATGTCTGAAATCCCACATTGGCTGTGTAAATAATGAAGGAAGAGAGTTCTCCTAATGGACCCATGAAGCATTTTAACTGGCAACACAACGCTAACTGCAGCATCTCTGCTTGTCACAACCGATACTGTGATGCCCACAGTGTACTGCACTGTAATAACATCCCGTGGTGGCTTGCTGAATAACAATCAATGATACATCACTAAGCCATTGCTAATCGGATTTGTTGAGTAACTTTGCTCTATTTCAATTTTTTTTTTTAATTAGTCTACTGTTTTTTAAATCCTGTTTTCTATTTTCCTGCTACAAAAATTCTTATTATATTCATCTGTTGTCTATAAAATTAAAAATAAAAATGAGTCATATCTGGATAAGACCTCATCATACAGTATATATGGGTTTCAGTGATTTTGTGATCTTTATTTTATTGTTTCTGACCAAACCTATTATTCAACTACCCTAAGAGCGGTGATGTCATACCCCGGTGATCTCATACTCTTTTAATAGAGGAGACATCGAAGAATGACATCATTGCATTGGAGACTGGGGTGATCGAGTGCATGTGTGTGTGTGTGTGTGTGTGTGTGTGTGTGTGTGTGTGTGTGTGTGTGTGTGTGTGTGTTTCACGGCGAGCCAGAGCGAGAAAGACAGAGAAGTGGGGCGATCATGTCGGTGTTAGTGTTTGCACTACAGAGTGTGTGTGCGTGCGAGTGTGTGTATCTGTGTGACTCAAGACGGCATGAGTCATAGCAGATCTTCCAGGTAAGAGGTAATTAGCTTGTTAGCCAGTATGACAGGGATGAGAATGTCCTTCTCTGCAGTCACTGAACTGTGTGATGCAAATACAATTTCACCCAATTTATGGTGCCAAAGCTCGTCATTTCGTTTTTTTGACATAAGTTTCACCTCAGTTAACTACACCAGAGATAGTACCGACTAAACGGTGGTTTAGTTTTGATTCTGATGCATTTGAAAAATAAGAACTGGCGATCGGAAAAACAAGCCCCCGCCTGCTGGTGATCTTTCTTGTGGTTTGTCAACCCTGCCCACTGATTTCAGTAAACAATGTTAATGAGAACATGACACATAGTTTACTGTGGAGCTTTAAACACATAAAGTAAGTAGAACTGAATTGTAATAAAACAGTCATCACCGGATCAGAATTTTGTACCTATATAAAAAAAAATTTCCGCAACTTGTACTGCAATTATAATTTTGTTTTGTAACATAAGGCATCTTGTTTCAGTTTAGAGCTTCTCATATAAAGAACAGATTTTCCACATGGAGGGCTGTAAGGCTCTGTCCTGGATCTTTGACTTTTCAGTCTTTTGTAAGTTACCACTAGGGGTCATCTACCATAAGCACAGTGTTGATGTCCACTGCTATGCAGATGACACCCAACTCTATATTGCTGTTGATCCTAATGATCTCAGCCTGTTTACTCCTTTGAGAACTGCAAAACAGAGGTCCTCATCACTGGTCAAAAAGAGCAAAGAGTCTAACTGTGCCCACAGTTTACAACACTACTCAGCACATTGTACTTCAGGCAAGACATTAAGGTGTTACCATCAATTTTTATGTAACTTTCCAGTTGTAAATGGGTTCTGCCAGACATGCAGAGAACGTTTCACATGCTTTTTGCAAGTACTAGACAAGCAGGTGCAACTACATTGCACTGTTCACATGTCTCCCAAAGAGTCTAAAAATTACTTATTGCTTATAAAGAACACTGCTGCCAGAGTTTTACCCGATACAAAAAATCAGCTCACTGGCTTTGGGTAAATCTTTTGTACTTGTCTATGCATGTATTTGAATGTATAAGACTATGATTACATGATATGTAAAAGAAGAGTGAAGCATTTATTTTGTCTTAATTTTACTTTGTTTTATTTTTATTATGTCGTATATGTGAATGCATTCGTATTTGTGAATTTTAAGGGTTGTTTAAATTACTCATTTCTTTTATAGTGTGTGAATATGCAGTGCTCTTTTATCATACGATGACAGTTACCAACTTGGTCAGATGTAACTAAGTGAAGCCAACCACCCTTGGCAGAGGATCTGGATCATACCCAAGCTACCTCATGAATAATTCAGTTATATCAGAGTACCTGGTGTCCTTGTGCAGGTGACACAGTCTGTGCACTGACAAACCTTAACCAAGTGACTTAGTTATGAATATTCATTTGCTCTCTGAGACACTTCAGTTGGTAAAACAGATTGTGGCCAGCAGTGGACTGTTAATTAGCAGCTCTTTGTCAAATAGTGTTTGTTTGTGACAGACTTCCCTGGTGCGGATCATGACCAGTAGGGATCATTAATCATTCATTTAAATCAGAGCACCTGTTATACCCGCTCTGTTCCATGCAGGCCAGCTATCCCGTCGAGGTGGTAACTATGACAACAGGGAGACAGTGCTGCCTAGGTGACCTACTTTCAATGTAGTTCTCCAGTTAGTGTGTGTGTGTGTGTGTGTGTGTGTGTGTGGTGTGTGTGTGTGTGTGTGTGTGTGTGTGTGTTTCACGGCGAGCCAGAGCGAGAAAGACAGAGAAGTGGGGCGATCATGTCGGTGTTAGTGTTTGCACTACAGAGTGTGTGTGCGTGCGAGTGTGTGTATCTGTGTGACTCAAGACGGCATGAGTCATAGCAGATCTTCCAGGTAAGAGGTAATTAGCTTGTTAGCCAGTATGACAGGGATGAGAATGTCCTTCTCTGCAGTCACTGAACTGTGTGATGCAAATACAATTTCACCCAATTTATGGTGCCAAAGCTCGTCATTTCGTTTTTTTGACATAAGTTTCACCTCAGTTAACTACACCAGAGATAGTACCGACTAAACGGTGGTTTAGTTTTGATTCTGATGCATTTGAAAAATAAGAACTGGCGATCGGAAAAACAAGCCCCCGCCTGCTGGTGATCTTTCTTGTGGTTTGTCAACCCTGCCCACTGATTTCAGTAAACAATGTTAATGAGAACATGACACATAGTTTACTGTGGAGCTTTAAACACATAAAGTAAGTAGAACTGAATTGTAATAAAACAGTCATCACCGGATCAGAATTTTGTACCTATATAAAAAAAAATTTCCGCAACTTGTACTGCAATTATAATTTTGTTTTGTAACATAAGGCATCTTGTTTCAGTTTAGAGCTTCTCATATAAAGAACAGATTTTCCACATGGAGGGCTGTAAGGCTCTGTCCTGGATCTTTGACTTTTCAGTCTTTTGTAAGTTACCACTAGGGGTCATCTACCATAAGCACAGTGTTGATGTCCACTGCTATGCAGATGACACCCAACTCTATATTGCTGTTGATCCTAATGATCTCAGCCTGTTTACTCCTTTGAGAACTGCAAAACAGAGGTCCTCATCACTGGTCAAAAAGAGCAAAGAGTCTAACTGTGCCCACAGTTTACAACACTACTCAGCACATTGTACTTCAGGCAAGACATTAAGGTGTTACCATCAATTTTTATGTAACTTTCCAGTTGTAAATGGGTTCTGCCAGACATGCAGAGAACGTTTCACATGCTTTTTGCAAGTACTAGACAAGCAGGTGCAACTACATTGCACTGTTCACATGTCTCCCAAAGAGTCTAAAAATTACTTATTGCTTATAAAGAACACTGCTGCCAGAGTTTTACCCGATACAAAAAATCAGCTCACTGGCTTTGGGTAAATCTTTTGTACTTGTCTATGCATGTATTTGAATGTATAAGACTATGATTACATGATATGTAAAAGAAGAGTGAAGCATTTATTTTGTCTTAATTTTACTTTGTTTTATTTTTATTATGTCGTATATGTGAATGCATTCGTATTTGTGAATTTTAAGGGTTGTTTAAATTACTCATTTCTTTTATAGTGTGTGAATATGCAGTGCTCTTTTATCATACGATGACAGTTACCAACTTGGTCAGATGTAACTAAGTGAAGCCAACCACCCTTGGCAGAGGATCTGGATCATACCCAAGCTACCTCATGAATAATTCAGTTATATCAGAGTACCTGGTGTCCTTGTGCAGGTGACACAGTCTGTGCACTGACAAACCTTAACCAAGTGACTTAGTTATGAATATTCATTTGCTCTCTGAGACACTTCAGTTGGTAAAACAGATTGTGGCCAGCAGTGGACTGTTAATTAGCAGCTCTTTGTCAAATAGTGTTTGTTTGTGACAGACTTCCCTGGTGCGGATCATGACCAGTAGGGATCATTAATCATTCATTTAAATCAGAGCACCTGTTATACCCGCTCTGTTCCATGCAGGCCAGCTATCCCGTCGAGGTGGTAACTATGACAACAGGGAGACAGTGCTGCCTAGGTGACCTACTTTCAATGTAGTTCTCCAGTTAGTGTGTGTGTGTGTGTGTGTGTGTGTGTGTGTGTGTGTGTGTGTGTGTGTGTGTGTGTGTGTGTGTTTTCCACCTCATACCCCCACCTACTCCAGACTGAGCATGCTCCATTATCTACCTGTCTGACCCAGTCTGAGAGTCCTTGGACCAGAAATATGAGTTCATGTCAAGTGTAACTTGTGGAAGTGCAGTGTTTCAACATTGTAATACAATTTCATGGCCTTCCAGTTTCTTCTTTGGTATACATTCTGCTGTAATTGGTCATCAAATGGTGGTTTGCTTTGAAATCTATTAGCTGGTGGTGGAGGTCCAGACGAGGAGGATGTTATCAATGTTTTGACATGCTGTTATGTGTAACAAGGGTTTAATGGGGTCATCAATCAACCACTGTTTGTGTTTTCTTTTGAATAAATGACTGTAGCAGAGAGGTTAATATGTCGGTCCTGGTATCTTGGAAATCTTATGAACCCATCTGAGACAATCATGAACCTTTATGACTCACAAAAAAATTATGCTTTTTCATTAAGAAAACATGCAACCTCGCCTCTTGGTATGATATATGATAATTCCCAAGATAAAACCAGCCCATTGTGCAACATCATTCTTGATAGTACTAACCCTGTGTTACCATCCCGATATCCATGCCTCATCAGTATGGAGTTCCCATCTTGCAGAGGCTGAGATACAAGTCTGTCTAATCTAATATTGAGCTGTGTCTCTGTGTAAACCAGTGAATAGTGGAGCACTGCCAAAGATCTTTAAATCCCAAAGATTCAACAAGCAGTTATTTCTTCTGTTGCCTGCCAGGCAGGCAGGCTATCGGAAAGCTTACCTAGTCATCTTTATTAGATTTTTACACTAAATTGCTGCTTGTTTGGCGAGTGAATTCGGTGCCCTAACAAGTACGTATACATCTCTGCGTTTGGTTCGGATTTCGTGAGAAGCTTCTCATAGGTTCTTTCCAAGTGGGCTCATTTTATTTGGCATGTAATGGTTTTTAATGAATCCTACTGTAATGAATGGAAGTTAAAAGCTTTAGAATAATTTACATACCTTGTTTATCTTTTGTTTGGTTAGGCTCCTCCTTCTCAGCTGTCGGGCTGACAGCAGCAGGCACATCGGCTTGTCTGGCCTCCTCCTTTTTCTCTTCACTCTTCTCCTCCTCCTTCTTCTCCTCAGCTGTGGCTGTGGTGGGACTCTTAGCTGCTGCCTCTGGGGCATCCACCTCTTTGGGCTTCTCCTCGGCTTTCTCCTCCACCTTCGGCTCCTCTTTCTGGGGCTCAGAGGGTGCCGTGGCGGCCGTAGGAGAAGCAGCAGCTGGGGCTGCCGCTACAGGAGATGTCGCTGCGCCTGCAGGAGAGGCAGCAGCAGCTGCTGGGGGATTACCTGGCTTGTCTGCCACTGGGCTTTTGGCTTGGCTTGTCTCATCCTCCTTCTTGGCCTCCTCTCCTGCAGCTTCCTCCTCCTTTGCAGGTGCCTCCTCTCCGTCTGCTTTCTTTACCTCCTCTCCTCCCTCCGTTGCCTCCTCTGCAGCAGCAGGACTGTCTCCCTCCTTCTCTTCCTCTCCATCTTTCATCTTTTTCCGGGTTATGTGTCCACGGAAGCTGGCCTGTATTTTGGTGGCAGCCTTGTGGGCCTTGTCCTCGGGTTTGTTGGTGGTGCCATCCTGTTCAATCTTTTGGTCCGCCTCCTCATTCTTCTCCACCTGGTTGCCAAGAGAAAATGCAACCAGTTAACATCTACTATAAGTTATCATGGGGGTCCACTGGAAAACCAGCAAGGGAATGTACTGGTTGTTAAAACTTGCAAAGTATCCCTCTACCATGGTGTTATGTAGCTTGAGGATGGTCATCCCAATTAATCATGCTGGCATACTTTTATTGGGGCTTAAAATCCCACCAAAGATAGAGACAGTATATCATGAGTTGAAAAGTCAGAAGACAGACAGAGACAGAGAGTAGGGTATGTGCTATGAGAGGCATTTGTTAGTTAACTTAAGAATTAATGTATTTATGTTCATTACCGGAGAAATATACACCAGGAAAATTGGGTTAGGGTTTTTTTCAGAATTTAGTTTAAGTGTAGGACTGGATAAGGAAGAGGGTTAGGAATAGGACAGTACACAATGTAATATTGAAAGGGGTTCCATGATATTACCTTCAGTAACTGGATCCATAGCTGTCCATCAAATAGTGGGTTGTGCTATGAGTCATATAAATCTAATGAAAAGAAATCAAATCAAATAAAGGAATGAATGATGAGCACTGAAAGTGGCAAACAAAATGAATCAGTACATTCAAAATGAATTGGCAAACAAATCAAGGTAAAATATTCTCCAGCCGCAGTTCAACTAATCAAAAGACTCAAATGTGCACCTTAAATGAACGTGAATAAGCAACATGAAGCAAACACAAATTGTCAAAGAGCATGCAGGCAGTGCAGCATCAGTTAGCCAAATGATAAAGATGTGAAAACTGCAGAATCTAAATGGTTTTGAGTGTTTTTGTCCTTCCATAATATCAGAGCTTTGTCAGGAGCCAGTGATGGGTTTGACAATAGTATGAATCTACAGCATTTTATCATTTCATGTGCTGGAAAAGGGAGATTTAGCGCCATTGTGAATCATGAGAATAACAGATTTGTGTGTGGATCGATTGTCTGAACGTAATAAATCTGATACACTGGGATTTGGGGCACAACAAATGACTCCAGGCATTTATTGCAATTATTCAATCCAGGCATGAGGTTGATATTGTCCTCTTGATAATGCTCCTGAAATACATTCAGAGAATAATTAAACTTAAATGTAAAACTCGCTCTGTGGCATCCATCAGTGTTCCCTGCATTCTCTGCTTAGGATATCCTCGTAACTGTAAACAGAAAAACGTAAGTGTTCAAAAATTGATGCTCTATCTCCAAAATAATGAGCCAATCTCTATTCTCTAGGTACAGTAGCTTTCTACGGCTCCATCTCCAGCTGCTAGGGAACGAGCTGCCTGCTAGAATCTCCTCAGCATTCACTGCCATACCCCTCCCAACCATCAAAGGTTACCTTGACAACCAGAGTGCTAACTCATCACGGCGCTGTCTGCTGGTTGGTGCTATGAAAGACTATATGTCACCCTGATTGGCAGCCCACCTGACCCCTCAGGGGAGCGGGCCAATAGGAACTCGTAAATCAGGCGGAGCAATCAGCATTGCTAAGGAGGCGTTGTGTTTGATGTAGCAGCAGGGTGCGATGCAGGGCCGGAGGGGTTATATATGTGTCTGTATGCATGGCAGTAGGCAAATGGTAGGCTGTGTCACCAAGCAGTAGCACCTTGTTTAAGGTGAGTGAATTTGAGTGGAAATGATTTTCAAGATGCGACTCGGCACCTGCATCCATCAGTCTGTTTCCTGGTACCTTCTGTCTCTAATAGTGTCATTACATTGGATATGAGGTTTGACTTGGACAGCTGCCCTGCGTGAGGAATCACATCTGTGTGACATGATTTAAGAGCCAGAGGCCCTAAACCAACATGTCTTATTCAGGGTCAGTGTGTCAGTGCAATATTGGAGCAGTGGGGGCCAAGGTGCAGCTGTGTTGGTATATTCACCTCCTCCACCTTTATTCACATGGAGTCTCTTGGGCTTGGGGTGTAAATCCTGCCCTGGGCCTTTCTGCAATTCTTAATATACACCATCTACCTGAAGCAATTTTGTGCAATGTAATTTTAAAAACCACTATAATACTGCTGGCTGCAAAAGGATTTTTAGGGATTTTACACTGCTCCTAGAGTATAGAGATTTATGTTTCAAACCCAAACTTGAGCTGTTTACTTAATGATGAAGTAAAGTGTGGAAATAAACTTAAGCAAGTGTCCTGCTATTGGATCAGAATATGGAGGCAGACAGACTGGCACACCCTTTACTCTTAATAATATGCAGGTCTCTGATGACTTATTGGGCTTTTATTATGTCTGATCTCATGGGTGCTTACAATTGCCAAAATTTTGACCCAAGCACTTAACTCTAAATAGAATTACTGGCTACATACAGCCTGAGTCAGACAGAGAGAGAAAGAGAAAGTGATGGATGAGGGTGTTTGGGAATATGGGGGTATGACATCATTATTGGAACGGAGGGGATGTCATTTACTTTAGAGATCTGGGTGTGTGCGAGCGCAAATGTAATAAAATACCAGCAGAGTGCCGAGTGATCTCATATCAGTGTATGAGGATGGGGAAGAAAGATCATCATCATAGTTTGACCACAATTGTAGCATCATCATTTGAATTATTGATATTTGTCTGGGCATCACCATTCAAAAGTGCTGCGCTGTGATTTTCTGCTGTCATCTGTTTCCATGGACCATAAGATTCACTGCAGGCCTACTTTGGCTTGTCATATCAAACCTGACCTGTAATATACAATCACCAGTGGTTAATGGTTGAAACAGCGGCTACAAAACATTTAAATCCCATACTATCTAAAGAGAAACATCGCTGCAAACCATTTCACATTTGCTTCTTAAAGACTCTGACTGTTAATTGAACTCTGGTCACGTACCCTCCTGCAGGCACTATTCCACTCGTGTCTGTGCAGCACACATTTTCATTCATAAATACAGCAGCACCTCCCAAAGGTGCAGCACACCACAAGGTACACTCCCTTGAAGTCTTCACACCGAGACTCCACCATCGTTTAAACTCTTCCTTGATTAATTTGCAATGAGACAACATATTTGCATTATCAGGTTAATCAAATGACTTATTACAATTAGCCCGCAGTGTTTCCTCTTTTAACACAGCCTTTGTGGTTGCCATAGATACACCACATTAACCAATGTGTGCTTTTTTTTTTTTATCCAACAAAAACTAAAGCAATATAATACTGCTTATTTTTGCATGATTGCAAAACAGACAATTACACAATTCCCCTGCAATTATAACAGCTACAGTATGATGTAGCATCATTAAATACTCGCTATAGGACACACTGACACCATTTCACATGTAGGTGACAAGTAATGACCGCCATCTTCATGTTCAGAATCTGAATGTACAGTAGTTCACAGGTTAATTTACTTAAATACGAGAGTGCCATTCAGCAGAGGACAAACCCCCGTGTCTGTCCTGTCTGTAAAGGTGATAAATAACTGTGCTAAAATGTGTTTAGAACATTATCTGACAGCGGGATGTGTGTATCACGGCTTTGCCTATCAACTGCAGTCTGTGCTCTCTCCCTGTCTGTATCTGTCCTTGGGTGGGCACCGGCTGTCGTGAGAACCACACCCCAGAGTCAACGGCTTCACCGACAGATCCATAACTGCACACACACATACACACATACCATCCCCCAATGGCGACACACAGTAACAATCCACCACCTTCCCACTGCCTCATTGCCAGTGAGTGCCATTAGGGACTTGTTTCAGGCAGGGGGAGGAGGGGAAAGGAGGACAAACGGGGGAAGACATGGTGCTGGTTGAATTACCACAGAACCACATCTCACACTAATGCACACACCAGGCGTGCATATAATCAGGGTTTTTTTTATTATTATTATTCTGGTCCATTCAAGAGGGAGACTCCCTTTTCACCACGCCGCTCCACCCAGCCTTGGATCGAATGCCACTAGCAAGAGGGGAGAGAAATATTAAAGGTAATATTTGCATTTCTATAGAACATTGCTTTGCAGAGGCCCCTTTAATCACGAACCCAACAGGTGCGACTGCTCAATTTTTTTTATCCAAGTCATGTAATTATTAAAGATGCTGTAAGTAATAAAATATATAGTGCATGGTCAAATTTAAATCATATGGAAAAACTCCCCAAACATTTGTCATATTAGCAGAGTTCCCAAGCAGGCAGAGAGATAATATTAGCCACCCTGCTGCTGGTGGCACACACACTTCCTGCAACGACACCTCTCTCCTGAAAATCCCAGCATGATTTCAATGGCTGTCTGCTTTTTCTGCAGGAACCATCCAGACACCATGGACCGGCTGCTGTCTCTAACTGCTGAATATCTCTTTTCTCTTTCTGTCGTCTTTCATGCTCTTTCTCACTAAGAGAACTGCTACCCACTCATTCTCTCTCTCTCTCTCTCTCTCTCTCACACACACACACACACAGACACACACACACAGTGTAGCACCACACCCTTCTAGCCAGCTATCTCCTGCAGATGAGGAGAGGGGGGCTCAGGTGGTGACTGCCACAGCCCCCGCTCGCCATCTCCCTCTCTCCTTCTCCCTCTCTCTCTCCGTTGACGGTGAATTGATGAGCGATGTTAAAGGAGGCACTGTGTCTTTTACCACAGCCCGGGAAAAAGATGCTCCGCAGCAACTAATAAGCGGCCATATGCCAGCGTCATTACATCCTCTGGAGCAGCCTTTAATTCAATTACACCGTCTCTCTGCCTGAACAAAGGCTCCGCAATCGCCACTGATCTCATAGGGCCGGGGATGAGGATAGGGAGAGGGGCTGAGCAGAGGGGCAAGTGGAAGGGGAGAGGAGCTGGAGGAAAGAGGCTGTGGCTGGACATGGTGCTTGGGAGGGCGGGGGAGGTAGGTTGTTGGAAGCAGGAACTAAAAAAATGTGGGCTGTGGCTGATGCTTTGGCTGAAGGCAGGCTCTGAGGAAAGGTCTTTGAGTGCATGAGGAGCCACAGTGTGAGAGGACATAATTGTCTTTAAGGGTCTTGATTATGGACTATTGTCTAGAAGGATTTAGGCTCAAGGTCCTGGATCGAGGAGGAGAACTAGGAATGGAGGAGGGGCGGAGCTAGAGACATTTAGACACTTAACAGAGCAGACATGGGAGTGATTTGATAAATCCTGGTTCATGGGGAAAATGGCAGGCTTGGTGGTGGAGGAAGACCTGAATTTGAGAATAACTTAGACTTGGATTTAAGAACCTGATCCTTGCTCTTTCCCCAAACCCTGAGGCAAGGACAAGTAGCATGTTTTGTGGTTGAAGCTGAAGTCGAGTTCTGCTCTAAATTTGCATAAAACTAAAGGTAAAGCGAGAGATGGGGGCTTCTGAAGAGACTCAAATGAAGTGCTGCCCACTTCGACAGTGAAGATGTTGCAATAGCACTTAACACTCCACAATGGCAGCACCCACAGCAATATTGCCACGTTTTAAAGCAGAAAATCATGCTCTTTGCTCATCCATCCATGAGGACCACACAGAGTGTGTCTGGATTAATTTATGTCCATGCCCATGAAAACCAGGAGCAGGAGGATAAGTGCTTGGAGGTCGGGTGGACATTTTTTCCCTTGTGGTGAGATGTGCACGTTCAAGGCAGCGAAAATGTTCTGTGGGAAAAACCAGTGCCTCACCCACATGGCTGCAGTGTGCAGCACACCGGCTTCTTTTCCTTCATGTTTCCCACCCCCTCTAATCGTCCTCACCTTTGCACCTGCTCAACTCCAACCGTCATCCCTCACTCTGTCACCACCACATTTCTTGCCGGTTTGAAGCCACCCATCCAGGTTCATTTTTGCTTTGCTGCATGCCTGCCTCCCTCTACCTTCCCCCATACCTTGCAACCTCCCTACCTGTCTCAATCCCTTTTTTTCCACCTCTATTTCTGTGCCCACCAGGTTCTCTCCACCTCCCTCTCATATCTTTCCACCATGTGTACCAGCCACACTCCACCCTGCCGCTCGTTCTCTCCTGCCTGCCTCTCTGCATCCTGTTCTTCCTGCATGTCTTTCAACTGGCAAGCCTTGCTTCCTTTCTCTCTCCTCCCTGCCAGAGCTTATATGACTCATACTGGCTGACATTTAAGAAGCAATCAAGTGCCATCAGAATCCAGTGTGATATGAGTCTGATAAAAATCATAATTATTTTGAGATAGCAACAGGAACCTGGCCCTTGATCACACACAAAAACCACCATGATAGCTGCTGGATTACAACAGAGTGAAGCACAGGAGAGTGCCACCTTCTCCTCCACTGTTCAGACCCACCCGCTTCCATGCAACACCTTTTTTTTTTTAATTATTCTCTGCCACTGAGAATAGCCATGGGTTATTATAAACTACCCAACACCACCCTTTCACACCCTTTAAATGAGTGCACACTTCATAGTACCCTCCATTGACAGCATCCACTTATAAAGCTGGAGGGCTATGATAATCCATTTAGACTCATTTATTCCCATTGTATTCCCCCGAGGCCACTGACATGATGGTGCTGCTCACTCAATCCGTACCCCACCCTTTTTTTCTCTTCACTGTGGAAATTTACTTTCCCGTTTCACCCATTTCTGCTCAAGATAACACAAGTACAAAAGATACTAACATGCACATTTAAGGCATCAATTAAAAGCACATAGGTTGCCCTAATTCATTTGTGACTCTGAGTTCAGTAGAGCTGCCGAATAAATGACGGAGTATTCCAGCTTTAAGAACAGAGACAATGCAGAATCTATCAAGTGCTTTTCAATAATCTTTCACTTTTTTCAAGTGCTTGATCAATAGGAGGGAATGCCCAGTTGCCCAAGATCGAGTTACAGTCTTGTGCCTCTCTGCAAGTACAGTGTGAGGTCTGAGAAGCATTGTGGCAACATCCATTCATGCAGGATAATCACATTAACTAGGCGTGTCTGGGCTCTGTAGATAGACTTCTGTAAAGACAAGCCAGGCCCCGAGTCAAAAGGAAATTACACCAGCATTTTCTCTAATCTCTCCTCAAGCATCCTGATCTGACTACAAACCAACAGTCACAAAAGTTCAGAGTTGAGATGAAGCATTTTATCACAAGAGCTGAAATGATTGATAAAGCAAATCAGAGCAGTTTACCGGTTTGGTTCTTCTTATGCAGCACAGCATAGTTGTAGTTGTAGTATCCTCCCTTTTTCTTCTCTGCTTCTTTCTTCCCTTTTTCTCCCTTTCACTTCTCTCTCACCCTCTCTCTCTCTCTCTCTCTCACGTCCGTGCACACACACACTCTCTCTCTCTCTCGCGCTCGCTCTCTCTCTCGCTCTCTCTCTTTCTCTCTGGCTGTATCAACAGCTAAGCTGCTCAGTGCTTTTACTCATCCCAGTTTGCACACACACGCTCTTCAGTCGGTCTGCCTGGACGCACCTCTCTCTCTCTCTCTCTCCTACTCGCTGCCTGACAATGACTACAAGCCCACCCTTTAAACCCCTCCCTTTCCCTCACTCCCTCCATCCCTCTCTCCTCCCCTCTTCCCTTCACACTATCCCCCTCCTCATCCTCCCCCTCCTCCTCCTCTTCCTCTTCTCACTCATAGTGATGAACCCCCCCACCCCCACCCCCACCCCACCTCTTTTAGATCAGCACTCCTTTTCTTCTACATCTTCTCACCCTCCTCCTCCTCCTCCTCTCTTTCAGCCTGGCTCCAGCAAAAGCTGCGGCCCCACCCTAAAAAGGCTCTCCCTTAATAACTGACTGGATACCTTCAATTTTTTGCCCAGATAGATCTTTTTTGATTGTGCTTTCTTTTTGCTTCTCTTCACAGCACCACTACCCCTCTGTTTTATCCCCTCCCCTTCCACACACACATAAGGAGGTGTCTTTTTTAAAAAAGAGGCTCCCAAATTATTGCTGAGGCTCCCTCTCAGACTATGTGTTGTACACTCTCTGGATCTGAGATCAGTGTTATGAGCCTGTGAGCTCCGTGTCTAAATTGCCACGGCGATGCCGAAAGCATGTTTTCTGGCACAGCCGGGAGCAGCTCTTGCCAGGAGAGACGTGTGAAAGGGAGCAGTGATGATTGCTAGGCGCATGCATCATGTGTGCACATATATATACACACACACACACACACACACACACACACACACACACACACACACACACACACACACACACACACACACACACACACACACACACACACACACTCTCTCTCTGTGCTCTTAGGACACGTCACCCGCACCACCAACCCACCCCCCCATACCCAGCGCTCTCTGTTCTCATGGAAACACCAGCAGATAGACTAGAAGAGCAGAGGAGTGTGTGTGTGTGTGTGTGTCTGTGTGTGAGAGAGAGAGAGAGAGAGAGAGAGAGAAAGAGAGAGAGAGAGCGCAAGAGAGAGAGAGAGAAAGGGATGAAGGTAGGAGGAGGAAACAAGAGGACTGGGTGTGGCAGACAGGCAGGCGAGGCAAACTGTTTCTCTTTCTTTCTTCCTCACCCCTTTTTTCTCCCTGTGCCCACATTTGCACACAGTCTAGTTTAATGGGCAGGCACAACGCATGCATTATCCCCACAACTGCATTTATAACCATTACCGTACAGTCAGTCAGGCAGGCAGGCGCATGCTCATGCAAACACCCACACTCTCTATTTGTCTTTCATAATACACACAAGACACACAAACACACACACACTCTGTGGTGTCAGAAGAGTCCCCACCCCCGCTCTGACACCGGCGAGCACCAGTAAATGCTAGAGACACAATGAGGATGGAGGGATGGAGAACAGGGGGATAGACAGATGAAAGATGGAGGGAAGGAAGGATGGATGGATGGATAGATAGATGGGTGGAGGGGGAGAGGAGGAGAGGGGGAGGAAGAGTCCTCGGGGGTTGTGCTCTGCTATTCTTCTCTTTTACAGGATTATTCCACATCCAGTTCACTGAGGGGAAATCATTAACCTGCTCCGCTGAGCCACAGCCTTTCCCGGTGGTCGCTGCTACATCACACACGCAAATCTAGCACCATTATTTGGCTGCACTACCTCATTATGTGTCACACTGTGTCATCATGGTCTATAGCAGACTGTATGACACAGACTCTGTAATAACGCAGGGTTCTGCTGAGTGCGCATGATCCTTCTTTTCTCAGCACTGGCCTGCTTTAATTTTATACAGCCATGCACATTCATACTGAACAGCTGCCAGTTCAATGTCCTCTACTGGGACATGCTACTGGAATAACCAGCAGATAAGTGCTTTGCTTAAGGGAACTGACTTTTTCTGTCCAGACCCTGTTTCTGAAATGTTTGTGCCAAAGAATTCAAGTAAAAACTGAATAAATGAGGAGAGCAGAAACAAAACGAGTTTGACGAGTATGAATTTGTAGTGAATCATATGCTATGGCCTTCACTAGTCACAGGAATATGAAATAATGAATTTACTACTCAATTAGCCAATTAATTGATAGAAAATTAAAATGCGAGAATTTTGATAATGGATTTTAGTCAGTATTCAGCAAACAAGTCACATATTTATTGGTTCCAGCTTCTCAAATGTGAATATATAATCTATATACAGAATGCATGACACACAGACAGTCATGATTGACCAGCAACTCACTAAAACACTGACTGTCAACCATCCCTTTATAACTATGTATTCTACTGTTTTATTCTATTTAGTTAGAGATTTTGATCCAAAGGCATTTGGACAATCTCAATTTCAACAAATGCTGTTTGCTACACACTGACGAAAAGGTTTACAGCATCAACATTTAGACATTTATTCACTGGGAACAACACAATAAATCCTTTAAGAGAGAAATTTAAAAAAAAATAATCTCCTATTAAAAATGAGCGGGGTTCTCTAAATGAAAAATAAAAATCCAAGCCCTCAATTTCCCAAGAGCCAAATCAAGCCGAAGTCGAGGCCGAGGCGGTGGTAGCCAAAGAAACAGAGACTGTGTGGGATGGTCTTTGAACACAATCCATCTGCAGCTGCTGCAGGTTGGCCGGCAGTTGATGGCAAACTGACCCAGCCTAAAGTAGCTGCTCTTTCCCTTTATGTCTTAGTATGCTAATCCATGTCCAGTTGCTTGATTGTTCCGTTAAGCAGCTGAATCTGCTGTTGTACAGACCACAGAGATCAATAATGTCACACTGTCCTGCCAATATCGACAAACAGTCATTGTCTACAGTATGGCTTTCTGTTACTTACTGTGATTACAAAGCCATTTTTGTGATTAAAGTGTGGTTTATTATTAAAAATGAAGTCACAAAAATGGGACAGCCAATTTGCAATGCGTTATCAGTTTACAAAACTTTGTCACATCATCATCTAATGATGGGTTATTTGCTCCTCAATCTATTTGGGTGTGCTTCCTGAGCAGAGCAGTGTTAGTTGTCCTACTTTTTGTGAACTATTTATATTTCAGTATAGCATACTGTAAGTGTTGCATGTGAAGTATGGCAACTGTGCAAGAAAACCTTGGAGAATTAAGGTATGGCACAGACCACATTGATTTTTATACTGCCTTTAATTCTCTGCAGTTCACATTACTTATATTGCTTTTCACTTTTAAGATGAAACAAGGCACTTGTAAAAATTAGATGTCTATTTTTAAATTGAACATCTTGACTTCACTCTACTCACTCTTCACATTTGGCTTCACTTTGGAAAATGTTCATGTATTGTATGATATACAGTAGTTTGCTGCATTGTACATCAACAGTGCAGTCTGTCCTTTCAGACTGACGGTGATGAAGCTCCTCATTTGCGCTGTGAAAGGTCACTGTATCTGTGAAAGGCAATGAGATTCACATGCAGACTACCAACTGCAAGGTGTATAAGGAATATTAAGGTAAAAACCAATTACGCGAAATTTACCATAACCATTGTAATCAAGAAACCAACCTGAATGAAGATGTAGAAAATTGTGTTGCTTAGGGTCTAATTTAGTTTTGAACAGAAACAGGATGTTCTATATATGATGCTAACACAAACTCAGGCAGTGCAGATGGAACAGCTTCACATGTACTGTGCAGTAGTGTGTGAATCTAATGGAGACCTGATTACACTGTCACAGAGATTGTCATGTTACAGCGATGAATGGAAAGTAAACAGCAACCACAAGTGACCTTTTTACACTAAACATCATTATTACCTGCAGAGTGACCCACACTCATGTCTTTTTCATGCTAACTGATACATTATGGGTGCTATTACAGCTAAACACCAGTAATACCTGTGGGGGTAAAAAAATAAATAAATAAAATGTGAGTGGAAGCTGCCAAAATGTCACACATAAGAAAGTGATTCACTGTTGAGCGGATTTCAGTGAGCGTCACTGGAGAGGAACCACAGCTGACAATCAGTGAGGACAAGAATTTGATAAGACCAAATGTCAAAAGGAAGCATCACAATGAAGCCACTGCTAAGACGTGTATGCCTCAGTGGCTAAATGTCACAATGAAACCTTTGCTAGTAGAGTGCAAAAGAAAAGGATTTAATAGCATAAATCTTCCTGTTACACAATGTGATCACATATGGATTTTTAGTAAAGTCTCTACCTTACCTTAATGTCTCCCTGAAAGTACAAATACAATTATATAAGTTTAAGTTTGATCATGATACAGCCAAAAGTTGCTGTGGACGGAGTTATGTTTTATGGCAACAAATCAAATCCTTGATACTCACACCGCCATCAGATTTTTCAAGATTTGTGTAGCATTTAAAATTCCCAGGGGAAACGCAGTGCACACAGACTTTATCCAAAAGCAAAAAACAGAGAATTGAATTATTATGAAATATGGAACCGGCCAAATGGTCAAGAGTACAAGAGTGTAGAATCAATAATAGGAATAATCTCAATGCAAGCCATTAATCTTATTTGTGCCTTGATTGTCATTTCATTGTCAAATGAAATGTTAATGAAATTTAGATTTAGACTGAAGATACATACAGAATATTAAGCCAGAGCGGCCATTTGATTCTTTATGTGCAGCGTTCCCCTAAAAAACCTCCAGACAAGACATCAAGAGTTTGACTTCCTGTCTGGTCTACATTCACTCTAGACATAATACATTTAACTGTAATTCAACCAAAGCATATGCAATATACCAGTGCATCATTCTAATCATTTGAGAGGTATTTGCTATACAACTCGAATCTGTCTGCAGACACAAACAGAATTGAAACTCATATAAACTGTCAGATGCATTTCACTTTGAATTCCTCTTTTTTTTCTTTTGAGGTCAAGTGATCAAGCATACTGCACAATGTTCCATGAAGCCCAAATTGAATTTCAACCTGGTATTAGTCTCTCAAGTAATATTGTTAAATTTGATCCTGTACCTACAAAGTTCATAAACATTTAGTTTGGCCATAACCAAACCGCTCTTCCCTCCCACGCTCTCTCTCTCTTTCTGAACCAGACAGGGCAAATCAAAGGTTTTCTCATTAGTCATACTAAAATAAAAGTGGACTGGGTGTCTACTCATCAGCTGGGACATGAATCCAACATCTGACAAAGCTGCACTCAACAATGTCACATGAAGACTCAATTTACTCAATTTACTAAGTCGGAAGAAAGGAGACTGGAAAGAAATTATAGTCTGCTTTTTACCCCAAAGGTTCTTTTCAATATTGTCGACGACTTAAGTTGCACATTTTGTCCATGGTTAATTACATAAAGAGAATTTTAATCAATAACACTATAAGATTATTTATTGCAATACAAGAGGCACGTCCAGAGCTCCATTAACAAAAGTTCACTTGATTATGGCCTGTGCTGTGCTTTTGGTATTAACAGACTCAAGCTGGTGATTTATATTGCCTTGTAGTGTTATATCTTTGTACTTGGAGGACTTTGTATGTGATGGTACCAACCCTTTTTGGCTTGGTGACCCTGAATTAAATAATAATAATAATAATAATAATAATAATAATAATAATAATAATAATAATTCAATAAAAAATCCTGATCCTGGGACCCCTCGTGAGGTCCTGATCACCAGGTTGGGAAACAGTGTGTTATGGAATAAACTGGTCCTTAATGGCAACAACTAACTTGTTGCCTGAGGAACTGTGCATCTTCAAAATGTGACAAATCAAAGACTGAATTTATGGTCATACAATCTGAATATGATGCTACTTACCAAGGTATCATGCACATCTTGACATCGCTGATCAGTGCACTCACCGGACAAGAATTTTCAATGGCAAGGGTGGAGCTGGTTCAGCCATTGCTGGTGGGTCTGGCCTCCTCTTCCTAGGAGAGTTTTGTATTTCACTGTTAACACTTGCTGTGATTTGCAGCCAGTAACAATAACTTGACAGCTGAATAAGCAGATCTACAGTGAAATGGTAAATATGTGCATGTAAATGATACACTATCGGGCAGTGACAATATTATGACCATTCAGCCTGTAATAAAAAAAAAAGAAAAAAATCTGAATAACCCCCCCATCTCCAACAAGGTTTATGCAGAAAATGATGTCCAGGCAGTCAGTTATCAGTACATTCTTTCTTCAATCAATTTTTTAAATATTTTTTTTCCCTGCCTGACTTCAGTAAGTTGTTGCCATGGTAGTTCAGATGAAGCAGGAATGATAATTGTTTCACCATAGCTGTGTGTGAATTATTAAAACCTAGAGGGCATGAATGAACTGAATGAGAAATAGAAAAGAAATGAGACAGAATGAGGACTTATCGTTTTCTGTGTTCCATTTGGCAGCTTTTTATTAGGTCTTTTCATGACTCTCTAGTCCCACGACCGCGCAGATGAGACAGATGCTGCCGCAATTTGCGAGTGAAGCCGTGTGACTCCAGCCTGTCCTCAGAGTTTTTAAAGGAATATTCAAGAACATTCATGAATAGTGGAAGAGACCCATTCATGAATAGTGCAACAGACCAAACAAAGAGAGAGCTGGAGGAGAACATGGTGGCCGTATGTTATCAGCTTTGCTAACAAATGGTCTCCTGTTTGCTAACGAAGATGCATTAATGTAATTAACAAATTCTTTATATCAACTTACTGTAGTCATGTTCATCCTCTCACAAAGCCATAAACTATTTATTTATGCAAAAACATTTCTAAAACATTAATCAACACTAGCAAGCTAATTTTTCAAAATCAAAACTCTACATCCAGACATCCTCAAAGTATACTGAGTGGAACGATGGCACACACACATTTACCGCTGACATGGTACAGTAAAATTCTGAAAAATATTTCAAAGATATTGTAGTGTTGTGTATCAATAGTATTAAGTGGTCACAACTAATGTTCCAAATCAAACCATTTATTTTCTCTCAAAATGTTAAGGATATAACAGAAATATTCCACTACAGCTCAACAGAAGCAGGTTTCATATAGTACAGCCGCTCAGACACAAGCAATAAATTAGACAAAACATATCTATCTCCTTCACAATAAGAAAGTGAAACATAAAAATCATCAAAGATATAAATATATATATATATATATATATAGTGTTTGTTTGTGTATTTGTGTTTGCATGTACGGAACGATACCGACAGACACAACAAACAAATGTCTCATCAAAACCAAGAGCTCTCAGATTAAGGAATGAATACCTCTGATGTCTCACAGCACACTGGTGTAAAAGCTGTGAAGTGGTTCCTGGGAAGCCTTTAGAAATTTAGCTCATGGACAAAAGGTAAATCAAATTATTGGCAGTCTGTATTTTAGAGAGTGAGTGTCACGTGAAGATGAACAATTCAGACTGTCTCAAGACAAAAATAGAAAAGGGGGTCACAACTAAAAGTTAAATCTTTCACCATAGTGACTTGGTGAGTGGTTGATGGTGGCACAGAAGACATGAATCCAGAATTGATCCCTATTCAGTACCTCCCATTTTTAAAGGCACCATGTGGGTCCACATGTTGCAGTTACATCTCCCAACCACCAGGGTTCTCTAGCACTGAGACTCAGCAAAGCCTTCGTCTGTGGGAGGCTGCTTTTTCAGGTTGTAATGCTCCTCTTCATCATCTGAGCCGTGGATACACTGGAGAAGCAGAAAACTAGACAGTCAGGTGAAGCTACACACACATATACACACACACACACACATATACAATATAGACCCAGACAAAATAACAACATCGGCAAAATCAATATTTTATGAACCATCAAGTCCTGTTGTCAGACTCAGAGGGCATATAAAATTAAACATGTGAAACAGATCTGGCAGACATGTCTCATTAAGTTATTTATGTGTTGAAAGGTATTGTGCTATAATGAAACGTTCGGTACTGTACCATCAAATATAGGTCACAGCATGTGGCCCTCTTTACTTTGGCCCCCGGTGGGTGGATGCCGTACTCCTCTCTGATGGATGCGGAATGAACAACAAAAGCTGGTCAGTAATCACATTAATGGCACTCACTACAATAACAAAGCCTGCTTGTTACATTTTGACACAGTGTTTACATGCTTCATAGGTGTGAATGAGGAAAATGTCATTTGAACAACAATACTCAGCATTGTAAAATAAACCAGTGCCTAAGTTACTGTATCGTACAATGCACAAAATGTGTCCCTCTTTTTAAATATGCAACTCGTCTTTTCAATATATTTTCTCTTTTTAATGTGTCTGTCATACAGCCCCTGACCAGCGGAGAACGATATCTCACTCTAGACCCGCACGATGTGAGGAAAATTTGCGATGCGGTGATACCGTTCATTGACAATATTAAATGCAATAAAATAAACAAATACTGAAGTGTGCACATACAGTTTTGCTGAGCAAAGGTGAATGAAGAACACAGACAAAAGGTCATCTCATCCATCCTCCTCCCTGTGCTGCAGGTAACATTGCGGAGAGGGGGGAGGCTGCTGTCTCACACTGCAGCTAGAAGTTTACGGCAAATGAAGCTGCAGTCTACACACAGAAAGTTTTCCTTTCAGCTTGTTTATAACAGTTCACTATTAGGTTAATGTTAGCACGCTGCGATCGTGAACAACATGGATGGAGATGTTGCCTTTCTTTGTGTTTGAATCTTGTTGAACAGGTGGTGTGATGAACGATGCTAGTTGCTTTTTTACCCGCAAAAGTTGTGAGGACACTCACAGAGCTACGACCGTGATTGTTTTCAGCTCTAGTACAAAGTTCACTCCTCACTGGTCTCCACTGCCGCCTCTGTGGTGTGTGTGTGTGTGTGTGTGTGTGTGTGTGTGTGTGTGTGTGTGTGTGTGTGTGTGTGTGAGGCTGCAGCACACATGCCCTGCCCCATGAAAACCCTGCATGCGTGGCGTGTATAAATAAAATTATTTTTTCTAATTCTACACGTTTCAGTCAGTCTATTGCGATGTGTTTATTGCACGTTCATATCGCGATGACAAGATTAATCGATCAGCACTAGTATTAACATGCGTCTTCAGTGAACCGATCACAAGTGGACAGCTGCAAGTACGTCAGTTCACACCTGACTTGCGTCTCCACATGCGTCCCGATTGACCACTTGTGATCGCATCTCTCCTACCTGCTTCATATACAAATAACCCCTCCGTGCCCCACTCGCTCGCTCTCACACACACCATGGACTGTAAATAAAGACAAACACACGAGCACATTAACAACGGACCCGTCTGTCGATTGGCTATAAACAACAACTCATACCTGTTTATTTTGCATAAAAGCAGGGAAGTGAGATCCGATCACAAGTGGTCAATCGAAACGCATGTGGAGACGCGTTATAAAGTCAGGTGTGAACTGACGATCTGAGAGCTGTCCACATGTGATCGGATCACCCGAGACGGATGTTAATACCAGGTCTGAACAGGGCCTATGAAACTGTGGCGGGACTGATCAGACTGTGTCAGGGGACGTCAGTATACGTAGGCGTCCTTCAGTGTGGCCCATGATGCATTTGTGTTCATACTGCTAAAAGAATGTGGACACACACACACACGATCATTAGAACGATCACCAATTGCTCATGCCTTTGCAAATGTCGAGACAATTTTTTGACTTGTTTTCCCATCAGTGTAGTTGCTTAGTATTTGTAGCATTAAATTAATACTAAATTTAATTTGCCTGCCACAGTTTAACTTATATAACTGCATATAACTGACGCTTGCAACACGTACACACACGCCGAGGAGATCGACAGACAGACAGACAGACAGAACACGTCATTTAGTTCAGTTTCTGATCCTGCTGCTTTATACGGTGGTAAAAAGAACTTCTGGGGTCAATGAGGGACACACTCGCTTTTTTGGCCACTCCTCTTTCTCTCTCGCTCATTGGGTAACCTGACGTTACCCCGTCATGTAGAGAGCTAATAAAAACAAACGAAATAGTCATAGTTGTCATATAGACATTTAAGGTGTATTGATTGATTTCGAGACAGCAATCACGCAAGAAAACACAAAGTAGATATTATGAGATGACAAATAAATCTGATTCTGAATAACTTATAAATGTTTGAACTGAGGCTTTACTCTCAGACTTTACTGACTTACAACAAAAATAGTACAATGATTTAAACACATTCTCACCACAAGTGATTTCTATTCTACACATTAAAAGATTAATTAAACAATTGAGGAAATACAGTGATCAGCTGGCTTTTATGGATCAAAAAGCTTGGGGCAGTATCATTCCTATACAAATGTTGTGTAAATAATTCACTTAAGAGATATCAAGCAGTCCGCTCTCAGTGCTCCCTTTGGGCCTTTTCACGCATGACAACATATGGAGAGAAAACTTTAAACCGTTGTAGTCTTCGTACTCTCTGTGTAAGTGCGTGTGAGTGTGTGATTGTGTGTATGCACCATGTGATATCTTCACCACAGTGGCTCAATGAGTTCAGCTTTCACCCTGACTAGTCAGACTGGCCTTGGAGCAGGAGAGAGCCACACTGCAGTTCATGTTATTTTAATTCATGTTTTAATCTTTAAATTAGTAAATAGCTAGGCTGTCCCTTTCATTACTTTATATTTATGTCATGAATATGCAAATGTAAATCCTCATGAGAAATAAAGAAAAAGGAAAAGAATTTTGGTTATAACAGTCATATGCTTGTTGTGATCAATTTGACCTGGGCAGAGCTAGATCGAGCACACAATTAGCTTAGCTTAGCATAAAGACTGGAAACAGAGAGATACCACTAATCTGGTTTGGTCCAAAGGTAACAAACACTGTCTACCAGCACTTATAAAGCTCACTAATGAACACACTGTATATCATTTGTTTATATCTGTAGATTAACTCAAGTTTAAAAACAGCATATTTTTGGGCTGTGTTCATGTTAACTAAGCTGTCCAGCTGCTAGCTCCAGCTTTATATTTACTGTTTAGGTATTAGAATGAGATTAATCTTCTCATCTAACTCTTGGCCCAAAATCCACTATTCTTTTAAAAATGTGTCCCGTTTCCTGCTGTAAGAAGACACTTGAATGCAGCTTACAGGGTCGTCTATTGTGGGTTTGGGAATTCCAAATAAAGACAACAATGGAAAGAAAACAAAAAAGGAGATGTTGTAATGCTGCAGTTTAGATAGTGCTGGATGTTCACTATACACATGTATTTTTTTTTTTTTTTTTTTAATGATGTAGCTTCTGAGAGGTCAAAACAAATAATGACAACATTGACCTTTTCTGGATAATAAAAACAAAGATAACAGACCGATGTGAACTTGAGTTGCTGCCCACTGGTTATATAATCTGTCATGGTAATTTATGGAATCTGTTCCACATGTATTACAGTGGAGTAACGCTTGTTTGTTTATATCCCTGTATTACTCCAGTCCAAAGAGCAAATACCAGCTCCAGTGTGACTTTAAACCACAGAGTGCCTCACTATAAACCTGCCTGTAGATGTCTAACTGCAGACATTAGTGCCGGACCTCTCACTGATTCACTGCAACTTTCTACAACAGGCAGATCCTTTGGGAATCAGACCCCTGACTCAAATTCAGATTCTTGTTTAACCTTCATCAAACTGGCAATGCAGAGCCACATCCATAACCATCAAAGGCTACAATGACTGACTGACTGACCCGCAAGCAGTGATTGGCTGATTGAAACTACTCACCCCTCTGTGACCTCTATGGGTGATCTGTAGCCCTTCGATTGGTTGTGTTGTTTCTTGGGACAGAACATCCTTCCAATCAGAATGAGGGTGACGACAGCGGAGGGGATGAGGATGAAAGCGAGGAGAACCGCAACATCAGAGAAGCGAATGCTGGGGGCTGTGGAGGAAGAAGGAGGCGAGGTCATTCAGATGGACTGGTGTTAACAAGCTGTTTATAACAGCACATACACATGACGTTATACCATCTGCAAAGCATTCATTATATACTGTACATACACACCGTATACATCACACACAGCAAATATAGCAGTCATAAATGTGCACTTGTAGTAAATAAACAATTGAATAAGACTGTTACAAATTCAGAAAAACATACCTCTTTTCTTTTTTGGAAAATACATTTTTTGCTTTCTTACCAAGAGTGAGATGAAAAGATCGATACCAATCTCATGCCTGTACAGTGAATACGCAGCTGGTTAGTTTAGCTTAGCTTAGCTTAGCACAAAGACTGTAAACAGGGGGAAACAGCTGGCCTGGCTATGTTCAAACCACCACCTCTAATTAACACATTATATTGTGTTGTTAATCTGTACAAAAACTGAAATGTAAAAACAACAAGTCACTGTTATCCATGGCATTATGTGTCTTGGCTAGGACCAGTCATATCACATGTTAGTAAGCTTCAGCAGTGCTGGTGGGCGCTTCAGTATTTACATATTCACTGCGCAGATGTGGAGGTGGCTACGATCTTGTCCTTGAACAAGAAAATCAAGTAAGCGTATTTTCCAAAATACCAACTACTGTTTTATAAAACCCTGGTCTTCATTAATATTAAAACATTTTATTTATTTTTAGTATGATGACTTTCACAATTATTTATATCAGTCTGTAAAAGTACATAAGTTAGATCTAATGAGTTACCCTCCACTGCATCCATGCTTCTAACCATCAACAGTCTGCTGACAGCAGAGGCAGGCAACTACATGACAGCCTTACACAAACACTAACGAGATGTTTGGATTAGTCTGCTACAAGAAATATGTGGCAGTCAGTGGAAGCTTCTTCCTCTCAGTGCTGTCACTGCATGTATACAGTACACAATTAATTGTGGGGAAAAGCCAGATCCAGACACCTAAGGTGAAATCAGGACAAACATTGATAAAGAAATGCATCTGGACTACATTATAAGAGTCCAGATCTGACAGCTGATGTCTTGCATTGATTCAAGTGTTCAAAGTTTTGAAGAAGCCATAGGAAGTTAAATTATTATGTTTTTTGACATAGTGAAACTAGAATGGTGCTCAGTAAAGTGCATACCTTTGCCTAGGCCAAACAAGCCAACATGTTTGTCTCTTATAATAGAAAAATAAAAGGAAAAAAGGATCAAGATTCAATATTATTTCCTGAGAAAGAACTGATCCACACCAAACTTTAATGGGTTCTGGCCTATGCCCCATCCCTCCACCAAGTTTTGGTATAAATCGGTTCAGTACTTTTTGTATAATCCTGCTGACGAAAAAACAAGCCAACAAACAGTTGAAAACATAACCTCCTTGGCAGAGGAAATAAGAAGCCAAGCAAGTGTATGTGTGCTGTCTTACCCTTGGGTGTGACGGTGAGTACGGTGTGTGAAGTCGGGGACCCATGGACGTCAGGAGGGTTTCTGACTGAGCATGTGTAGGTCCCATTATCATTCAGCGTGGCGTTGATCAAAGAGATGGAGGCATCCCCGCGTGCAGGGGTTCCCTGCCACCGGATACGACCTGCGAACTGACCCTCAGGCGGGGGGAACGCCCGTGAAGAGAAGTGGAAAAACTGGTAGAGGAGAGGAGGTTAAAACAAATTACATTTTATTTGTAAAGAAATTGATGGGAGTTTGCCCTGAGCAGGGGTGTAACATTCCTGTTCATTGATTTTATTCTTGCCTAATCCTCAGTGACTGACACACCCGGATCGGACTCAAGGTGACAAAAATATTAATGCACAATGATATGTTGAGCATTTCTTATTCCCTGTCACATGTATAGAAATCTCACCATGAGAGCAACACTTAAATAATTTTAATTATTGATTAGCTATTGTGCATATAATAAGAAAAATCACTCCTAAATCTAACTTAACGTTTTTCTGCCTAAGGGAAAGTGTCTAGCGCAACAGGTGGTGGGGCAGATGGTGGATGGACATTTTCTTTTGGCAATATTGTCAATAACAGCATGAAGAGAGCTCTGCGCTTAGTCTAAGAAATATGAATAAAAATCTGACCAAGCAAAAGGCAAAGAACATTCATGTGTGTGTAGAAATCTTGCAGCCAGAGAGAAAATTTGAACTACAGGTGTCTCATAAAACTACCTTTGCCTCTAAGTTAAGCACATCAGTCTGTTTTCCACAACAAACTCCATCCCTTCATCACTCCCACGTCAAGCTGACCCAGACCTCTCAAAAACACTACATCCAGAGTGGAAGTGTGTTGTGTGGCCAGGGGGGGGGGGGTGAAAAAGTGGAACTACCACAGTATTTATTTTTCACACAGTCAACAAAGACTGGAGAGTTTGTGTTCTAATAAGTTTTGTGAGTCCCTGATTAGTCACCAGTAACCAGAGACTAGAAAGGAAAAAGAAATCGAAGATAAAAACATATCAATACAAAAAGGAATTGGACAAGTGATCAGTGATGCAAGGAGTAAAAGGATTTGTTGTCACCTATTCTCTGTTGGGTCTTAGATACTCTTTACATGCTGCCATATGTTCATGTTGTTATTTAACCCTTTGTTTATTTTCTAGAGAAACAACAAGAAAAGTGAAGCTGTCCCAGGATTCAGGCTCATCTATTGATCTATTGGTGATTCACATACTGATATGAATGAATCTAGTCTGCAGAGCTCTGAGTCTGCAGTACAGTAAAGTAAGATCAGTTTAGAACTACACCGGCTTGGTTAAAAAGGATAAAACCTAACTAGAACCCTTACATTATGATATAGGAAGACAGTTGGTAAGTGCTTATGTAATATGAGTGGCAAGTCATTATTCTTCCCAGCTACGTCTTGTATTGCGCTGGTTGAGTCAGATGAGCAACATGGAGACATCAAGAGGCTTTTAGATTATTCACAGAATAAGATCAGAGCTGAACGGCCTTCATCTCTACTCTGAAAGCAGAGCAGAACAGAGTTATAGATTTCTTCTAAAATCCCCAATTGGTGTTTCTGCATCCTGCCAATTCATGCACCTCCTTCCACACAAGACATAAAGTGTTCTAAAAGAAAAAAAAAGGCAGAAAACTGCTCTTAGAGCAAACAGAAAATCGGCCTCTAGTATAGCAGTATATAGTATATAAAGTCACAAGACATGGGCAGTATGTGGCAGGTCAATGCTATACAGGATGCCTTCACTCCCATCACAGTATCAAACCACATGCCCCTGAAGATTTCTTCTTTCAGCATTACAAACAACAGATCCATAATTGCCATGATTCAGAAATGAGAGTCAATACAGATAAAAATAACACAATTCATGGATTCAACAGGATGTGTGTCACACATTCAGGATGTTACTACATTGAGCGCTTGGTAACAATTATTATGAGTTAACCATTGTTCTATTATTATCATGCAATAATACAATACAAAAATATGAAGAAAAAATAAGTAGACATGTCATAGGATGTATAAAATCTGTCTGCATTACCAGGTCTCGCAAGGGATGAACAGTCTGTATATGATCTAGGTGCACATGTTAACGCTAAAAGTATTAAATACATCAATACAAGTCATGCATGATATGTAAGGAGCAGCACCAGAGAATACTATGTCAAAGACAAATATTTAAACAAAACATAAAACTACAGATAGTATAAATGTTAAGTACTTGTGTAATATGTTATATATATATATATATATATATATATATATATATATGAAAATATAAAAAAAATAAGCAGAGTGTAGAATCTGGAAGGATACAGGTGTGAAAATGTGCGTTACAAAAACTGAAATGTGTGTCAGAACAGTCCTAGAGCAATATTCTCTACTTACTGATGCAGCCTAAATCAAGATGCAAAATGTATGCTTGTGTAAATTGAGTACATTTACTGCCCTAAGGTTTACACATTATGAGCACTGTAAACAAGGATGGCTGTGTATATCATCCCAATAAACTGAGGCAAAAAAAAAATAAAAAATCACTGACTCTGATAAAGCTTTATGGTTTTACAGCTGTGTGTCTATCTGCTGCATTTTTCTGAGACACTGATTGTAAACCTGGCAGAGATAACGCCAGTCATGTCCCTACTCAGACTTCGTAAGAGCAGCTTGAAGTCAGTGACTCTGCTCAGTCTGGAAACAAACACTAGTCTCGATGGTCCTTTTAAACTCATGAGTAATGCTGCAATAAGACCGAGGGTGGGAGACTGTTTTTAAACCTGTACTACGAATCTGAGCCATATTAGACAAAGGCTTTCCCTGGCAAACTTACAACAGTGTCTAACTCAAGTTTTAGATGTTCATAATAGATGTATTTTTTTTATCATTATTCAGCAGAATTCAATTGCCAAATCCCCCAATTACCATCAGCTTCCACAGATATTTGATTGAACATTCAGCCTCTCTTCTCCAATCTACAAAATTAATTCTCATCAGGACTGAGGTAATTATGCAAGTCACTGAAGCACTGCAGCAATTCAGATTGACACTAAAGCTTTGGCAGCAAAATTATATTTTCTGATGGAGCTTTTCACATGCTTATTCATGGTCTCTCCCAGTGTGATATACGACCGGGGACACACGGGCCAATACACCAGCCAAAACTGCTAATGAAATTGGATGGAAAGTAAATGAAGGTTTAGAAATTGAAATAAGAAACTTGCAGACTTTGTCCCATCTATGTATCAGGAAAATGCCACACATTATTTTTCTGTGATAAAGAGAATAAAATAGCTGAGCTGGGTGGAAGGAAATACAGGCACGGGTGAGGCTTTCCCTTGCTGACACACCTTCTTTTTACTATAGCTGTAAGACTCTGTGAGGTAATACCAGCCTATCTGCTGACTGTCACACACACCAACACCAAGCCATGTTTCTTCTCCTCCCCCCTACACACTTTGAGACCAGACAACTATTGTACAGCTTAATGACTAAACCAACAGCACTCCATATCAGTGGAGCCACAAAACATTAGCCTCCACTTAAGTCTGACTGCTCCTATAGGAAATGAAGGCATATAGGGTTGCAGCTACCACACTATGGATTCCCATGCTCCAAATGCAATTTCACAGAACCACACTTGATGGCTCGCCACAAGTCCAAATGGAACTGCTTAAATTATGCGGTGGATTTTTAGTGGATTGGTCATTGGAAACTGAACCCAGATTGTGTGGGGTTAGAGGACCTGAGTGCAGTAATGGGTTGGGATGGATACATCTGAACGCATTTCAAACAAGACCACGATACCACCAAAAAGGAAGGGGTATTAAGGTAGCTGACCAGCTGGGATTTCCAGGGGGAAACCTCCCAAAAGACACAAATGCTGGGCGGGAAGGTGGCTGGCTAAAAACCGAAGATTCCTGCTGCAGTGATGCTGGACTTATTGACACACACAGCATCTACATTATTTGAGGCCGCATTGACTTTGCTTCAGGCCATGATTTACTATCACAGCTGTACACACTGTTCAGAAAAATCAAGAGAAGTCAAGGTGATCGAGAATGCAAACACACCAACCAGATATTCAAATAAGTCACATTTGTATAGAGTGAGCAATGGAGGTCACATGCCTGTACAAGGAACACAGTCACCTGTAATTCCATACACATTATATCTCTTAAATCTGATTAGGGCTGAACCTAATGATTGTTTGCAGTGCTGTTTCTTTTCTCGATTAGTGACCAATCGTGTGTCTGCAATCGCACAGTTTCACTAACAAGCAGTCCAAATTTAAATTTAAACAGCGATACACAAGAACCCTTTTAACTGATTTTAAGTTACATATGTTTAATCAAAATATCCAACCTGACATCAAAAAAAAGACATCAATGAAATTGATTTTCAACATACAATAGTTGTCAATAAATTTCCATGTATGGACTTATCAATTAATCAAGTAAGTAGCGATTTCAGTTCTTTTGGATATACACAGAGTAACTTGGTTTTTGCCAGGGGGCAGTAACAAACAACAAACAAAGGGGAAAAAACCCATTAATCTGTAACCAGATGAAACTAATGGCCTTTGTCACTTTCAAATAAATTATTTGACAAAAATCATTAGATAGTTACTTGAATAAATGGCAACTTGCACAGCATCAGTATTCATCTAGTGCACTGCTCAGCATGTGTTTCTTTGTTCTCTTGTACATTCATCTTTTAAAGTGTAGGTGAATAAATCAAATCCAAGGGCAAGTCAATGAATGTATTTTATGGAGAATGTTCTGCCCAAATTGGACTGCAACTGCAGACATACTCTACATATTAATTTTAACAACTGCTGCAACAGAGTATATAATACAGCCTTGTGTATGCGTATAATGAATGACAATAGTTGTGATAGCTGTCTACTCACTGTCTGTGGTGGCCCTCCAGTCTGGGGCCTATAAGACCAGTCGACAGTCATCTTACTGGTTGGCCTACTGGTGGAGGTGAAAGAGCAGGACAACGAGACGGTATCCCCTTTAGATGCATGGACTTCTGATGGAGAACTCACTGAGATGGAGGAGACTAGGGAAGGGGCTGGAAGTGAAATGGTAGAAAGAAGGTCAGGGATGAGAGCAGAAAAAGGTGAAACGTGATATGTGCAGATTTACATGTTTACGTGTTCAGGAAAAACGAGAAAGAGGATTGAATAGAGGCTGACAAAGAGAAAAGGAAGTGAGTGACATTTTACTCACCTACTAAAAAAAAAAAAAAAAACACCTGATAGCATTTACAAAAACATGCCCACACTGCAGCAACATTAAAGTGTCAGCGCAGCGAATTCCCCGTAGTAGACACTGAACTGAGTGACATTCTGATACAAGTTTCTCACCAGCCTCTCTTGTTGTGTTTGACAGGCTTGCTACACAGCTGCCTGTCAGGGACCTTCAGCTACAGATAAAGTTGTGTCCCTGTGTCTCTTGCAAGATGTTTTTTCATTGTTATCACTACATTCAGAATGCCAAGGGAGGCCAGCCAGGGCAATGCCTATACAGCAGTACTTGATGCTTAAGAGTTCTCTACACTGCACTGACGGCTTCTTTGAGACTTGAAACTGTTTACACTGGGGTGTAAATATTGGATTAGTTATTCAGGCTATGACGACTGAAATCACACCATTAATTAACCAGAAATTGTGGAAACAAGTCTACAGCCACTCCAGCAGCTCTGAGTACAAAAATGAAAATGAAACTACAAAAGTGGTGCTATGGGCTAAATGAGAAGATGAGAGTGTCTTTAGTTTAGCAGGTATCTGTCATAAACCCAAGTACTGGACAAACTGAAACTCTGACCTGATTGTGTCACTACATGAAAAGTCAGGGTGTCAGAAAAGTCAACAGAAAGCATCCTCCAGGGACTATCAAAGCCTGAAGCAAATTCCTTGGCAATGCATCTAATAATTGTCAAAATATTTCACTCAACACTGAAAATGTCTGTCTCGTGGTGGCAATAGAGGAGAAGCCAGGGGATCAGGCTTCGTCCTCTGGGAACCATGAATGAAACCTCTACCTGCTGATGGTGCTAGATGAGAAGTTTGAGCACTAGAATTAATCTTCAAGGGACCTTGAATATATGAAGCAATTGTCACAGTTTGGCTAACCAGCCAATAGTTGTAGAGCTATTTCAGGCTGGACCATCGTTGCATCACAGAATGACAGGGCTGCGCCGCTGACGTGGCCACAAATCTAATTCAAATATTTATCATCCCATCAGTGACTTTCATACACCACAAATTAAAGCATCCTTCTCCATTTCAAAGCAAAGGCCTCAAACTGCATTTTCTCTGAGGACTAAGTGAGAGCAAAATAAGCTTGGCAATCAGCAGATATATCCGACTGACACCACTGGTTCCATCAAAGACCCCAACAGCCATAATGAGGACAAAGTTTATCTTACAGTAAAGTAGTGTGAGAATTATCATGCAATCAGCCTGAATCCTCTACAAGGACCCCCTGGGCGAGCGGGTCGACAGCGTGAACAAAGCTATCACTTCATAAAAGTGGAAATCAAGCTGAGGGGCCTTGAAAGCTGAACAGCTCTTGAACTTTTATGACAGGATAGATGCTGACAATCTAGTAATTAGTGGTGGGATTGGAAAGTTGGCAGCTCATCAGTTGTGATGTTGACACATGGTTTTTTAAACAACCACATGGATATAAATAATTAAATTAAATTAAAAAAAAAAAAAAAAGTCAGGAGAAAGACAACACCATGTTGCTGTGTCCTGATGTGACCCTGGAAGAAAGAAAACGGGTATAAATACAGCATGGCAGACACTGCTCGTGGCATAATTCTAGGACAAAATTCAAGCGTTTATCAAATAAAGACAAACCCTAATGATACTAATCTGCCCCTACAGTTTCGTGTTACTTGTGACTCCCTCTGACTAAGCCAGAGACTACAAGAGCCAAAATCCTACTCCAACACCTGCAGGACAAAAAACGAGATTGGGATGACCCAGCACATAAAAGGCATGGAAACTTCATCTCCCCCACAGCAGCCATTGCTGTATGCTTCTCTCATTATTATTCCTTCAATAAAAGGAGACAGGCAAAGAGAGGCAAACAACTGCCCACAGGCTACAGCCATGTTTGTGATGTACTTAGCAAAAAGGCAGTTCTCTTAACTCACTGCATACCAGTTGTCAGAGTCCATCCAAACCTGGCGTTTTACGCTGTCCTGTTTTATTATGGGCTTCTCCTGTGTTCATGTGAAGTCTGTATATTGCTGAATGGGTCCATACATGTGTGTGTGTGTGTGTGTGTGTGTGTGTGTTAAATGCATAAGACTGTAGCACCATGTTTTTGTTAGGCATGAGTATTTTGGTCATCACCGATAAGTAAAACACGAGCTGTTTTAAAATGGCGTTAGATGGTGTTTACAGAGCGGCAGACTTTAATTTCTTGCAGACTTGTCTTTCCTTGAACTTTTCTAAAAAAGGAAGCGTGTGAACTACAAAAAGCTGGGCTCGACATTTGTGTGGAAAAAAATATCCTGACTTCGGTCACCAGCAAGTACCTGCGTGCATGCACGAACATTAAACTAAACGTACACACAGTTTCTCGCAGATCAAACTTGTTTTGAAACACGGCGAAATGAACGCCGAGCTCCGGCCTGTTTACTCACCCAAACACCCGAGCAAATACAGCAGCAACACCACATTCACAGCGATATTCCCCTGGCGCAGTCGACGCATTTTAGTCTGTGGAAACGGGTTCACTGGCTTGGCGATTAAAAAAAAAAAAAAAAAAAGTTGCGTCAAAGTTTCAGTACAATTCCGTCCATTATCTGGTTTGCCGTGACTCAGTCTCTCCACTGCACCCACTGACTATCCTACCTGACAAACAGGTGTATCAGGAAGTGGCGCTGCTGGACCTTTGGGAGTAAAACAACATTGAACTTTTAAGATTAACTGAAGGAAGTGAAACACCCTGGATGATTGAAAAAAGGTTGTGACACACTTTAAAACTAAGATGTTCATAGTGAGTGTGTTTATGATTCAATCAAAAATCTATGAGGTTAAAACCCACTGTAATATTATGTCAACTACTTGAATATCCCACTTTTAGACAGTTGAACCGCTCAAATGTTGACCTTTTGCAGTCAAACCATACACTCAGTTGTCAGTTTATTAGGTACCCCGGTTTAAATTCTATATCTTCATAAAGATTATATTCAGTTTTTGTTAAAACTCTTTTGGAGAGATGTTGACTCAGGTGGTGCTGTTCAATTGTATTGCATTACACTGACAGGTGTTTCTATTATTTTGACCATTCATCCATTTATGAGAGCAGGCAAAATAACAGAAAAACATTTCTGTGTTACAGTATTATGGGCTGCTCCTGTATAAATAAATGATACTGAACATTTCTGGAGCTTTCTATATTCATTGGTAAATTAACAACAACAACAACAACAACAACAATAATAATAATAATAATAATAGACAGTATGGTTTCATTTAAATTCCTGCTGCAGATAATATTAAGTAAATGTGTTTCACCATGTTGCAGTCACAAAGTAGTGCCTGGACAATTCACTGTTAAAGAACAGACCTTTTTGTTTATTTTGGCAGTTTAACTTCCAGATGGAAGTTGATTATGAGCATGAGAACATGAGCACAATATTCTTTAAAACAGGCATGAGCTGAGCCAAAATAAAACCATATTAAAATACAATACATTCTCTTCTCCCATCTTTCTCCATCCCCTCACATGAACCCGCTGTGTGAAGGCCTGAGGCCCAGTCTTTCCGTTATCTCCCATTCCAGCTTCTGTACAAAACCTCGGATGCTCTAGTGGGACTCCCCTGCTATTTCTAGGCATATTACCACTATCCCTGTCCCTGATCTCTTGTCTTTACTGTTGTAATTATCCCTAATGGGAGGAGGTATTTGTTTTTCTAGCCATTGCTCGTTCAGTTTCATTCTGGTGTAATGCTTTATCTCTCCACTACATGTTTATACAGAATCCTTTTGAAGTTTATTTAAATCTTTTATTTTTTTTTATTTTTTTGTGGTCTGGATTGTAAGTTACATCCTTACATCCATCTGGTCTGCCAGGAGTGTTTTCTCAAATCTGACAGCAGAGATGCTGTAATCATGTTGTATAACCTCATTTCACTTCACGACAAATCAAAGGATATCGAATGAGAGCAGCATTCTCTATTACTCCGGGCCTCGCCCCCAGAAATACACAGTGTACTGTATGTATCAGTTTTGTACAATAATGTGATTCAATGTTTGACATAATTACAGTCTACTGTATACAGCTGGATATTTTATGAGAGGTTAAATACACAATGGCATGGCGCTTGTAGAAGGAAAAAAAATGGACGCAAATAAGTCCCTGTGGACACTGAAAAAAGCAAATTGTATTGTGCAAACTAATTTGGAGTCTGCAAATAGTTAATGAATTCATTAAAATGAAAAAGCAGCCTCGTCTAGAGACTCATTAATAAGGGACTATGAAAAACAGTGGTTTTACACAACTATATTACTGAATGTGAAATACTGAATTTACTGTAAAAATCTAAATTCATTGCAAATCTCCATGGATACCCACTCTGATATGAGGTGAAGATGTGGTGGAGAGGCACAGGCTTCCTTCTCCCGGCATCCATTCACAAGCATTGTGTTTACATTGTATGTGTTAATGATATTATATAACAGTTCCCACACTGAGGCAGGGATATCACTTCCTTTTCTGAATAGACCCCGAGTTTCAGAACTTGCCTTAACTGGGAGCGTTCACAATTTCTGTGTTTCACGGTACTGTATTCTGTTAACGATATTATATAATCTGCTTAAATTTGAAAGAGACTCCCCATCCTCTGTTGGAAGATAAGTGTTATAGCTCTTACCTGCACATTCACACACACACACACAGCTCTGCATTGTGTTATGTATTGTGAGAGTGAATACAGGGGTTCTCTGTCTGGTCACAGTAGCATGGTGTCAGTTTCATCTGAAATCTTCTCAGTCACAATGAAGGCTCACCCCACTTATTGGCTTTCTGGCGACTCTGCTCAACAAGAGACCTGTTCTTCTGTTGTCAACACTTGAGGAGAGTAATAAAGGTGATTTAAATTGCTGTGGCCAGACGGTGTACGTAACCATTATCCTTTGCCAAAAAAAAAACGTGAGAGTCCTTCTGTCTTTTCATCAGTTTATATGCAGTCAGTGCCGTGCTGAATAGCTGATGAACAGTCGTATCTGCTGCACTCCACTACACTCACTATATTTTAAAAGTTTCACATGCAGAGAAACTTTTCTCTGGCCTGTCACAAACAAGTACAACAACATTACTCAACGGCCTCAATAGCTATTGGAGGCCATACTCTATAACATACACTGAGGCAAATAAAGCTGACTCTCTACCTTTAGGGTGAATGGATTAATAACTGCAGTGTTTGAGCACACGTGTGTGGAGGACTACATCCTTCAACATTTAGTCATATAGGTACATGCCAGTGAGGTGATTTGTTTTCTCTCCGAGCCAAGCTCATGTTTTTGTGTGTTCATATGTGCGCGCACACACAAGCGAGTGTGTGTAAAAAGGAATTTACACATGACTGTGCCAGGTACAGCCCATCTTAAGGTGTGGAATGCAAACTGAAATGAAAGAGAGATAAAGCAAGACAGAAAGTAGAAGTAGGGGAGAGTGGGAAAGACATAGACATTGTTTCCTCTTTGGTAAAGAAAGCACACAATGTTTCCATCCCTTCCTTTACCAAACAAAGCCCACATTAGTCTATTCTTCAGAGAAATGATTTACGTGCAATGCAATAATAAACATATTGTGGAAGAGAATGGCTTATTAAATGAGTCATGAACAAGGAATGGCTGAAAACGCCTCTCTCAGGAGTGTGGTTCACATTACTGGCAATCAATGAAGAGGTAACGGTAAAACAGTCAGATCTGGGTGTAAAATCAGTCTGAAATCAATCAGTTATGATTACCGTTCAATATGTTTCTTTTTTTTATTTGATAAAGTGTCAAAAACATCATCAGGAGGAGGGGATGGTGGGAGCAACAGCTAATATCTACCTGGTGTGCCAGTCGATAGTAGCACTGACTGTTTAATTTCTTTTCTTTTCTTTCCCCTAACCTAATTCCTCACGTTTCCCAGAATGCCTTTTGGCAACCACAAGTGAATAGACAAGAATATGCCAGACACAGCTGTGGTTTTGTTTGTGTGGGTGGAGAGAGTGATAGCAGTGATGATAACATTGTTCCAATCTAGGAAATGCAATATTCTTCACTGAAATTGCAAAGTGTTCTGCGTATTGTGTTGCATTCTGGTCAATTCAGGATGCTATCACTTGAGAAGATGACATATGTGTTATATCCTTATTAAACAAGCTAGTTGCAGCTGTTTACTGAACTTCACGCAGCCATCAGCCATGAGACAGTCTGGCCGGGCCAGGGCTAGCTTGTTAGCATGCTAACTTCAGAAGAAGAAAAGTGATAGAAATAAATTAACATTGGTGTTGCTTTCCATCGTTGGAGACAGGCGAGTAAAGGAATAAAGTTTGATGTTAAACTCCAACATTTCTTCTAGACTGATAGGTAAACAGATATTGATGCTAACGCTGGCTATCTCGCAATAGCAAAACTTACATATAGGTCCTTTAAGTATTGTTCCAAAATTTTAAGTTTTAAGTAGCTGTTCTGAGATCAGATCAGCCAAGGCTATGCAACTAAAAATTATGTCACATTGTGTCATTGCCACATGTGACTGTGACACTGTTTCTGAGCATAAAAAAACTCTTGTAATCACTTTAAAAATAAGCCCTGAACATGTTCATTTCCACACCCACAGATGATTATTGAAGTCAGAGTATTATTTGAAGGCCAGTGTCTAAGCTCTGCAAGTGTAATTAACATAAGCTTCGGTGATACAAATAAGATTATCTAGAGACCACACTGTTGTTTTATCAGTTCAACACTAGTGCCCTTTCTCTACTAATTAAATGTAATTATTTAGATTTGGATAAACAGAATCTGCCCACCCTGTCCCTGTGTTTGGCGTTAGTCATCCATGCTCTGACCCCATCTACACACAGGCATGCACACACACACTAGGTCTGTCAGTCAGTAACTAAAGTTGCACCCAGAGGGGCAGACTTTGATCAATGCACACAAATACACACACGCACGCACACAGATGTAGAGTAATATATTCGTGGTCATGAACAATCTCCTGCAACAAATAAGCAAACCCAGACTGGAGTCACAAAGGCAAGCATAGCTAATGTAATAAATATCGAACCTGCAAAAAATTAAACAATTCACCGCAGCAATGCTTACAGGTAAACAAGCGAAAGAACTCTACAGAGGGATACATCATAAGCACACAACTGGAGGTAGTGCATTAAAAATAATGATGCATAATAAATGCTAGATAACAAGATTCCTCTCTTACATAATAGATGAGTCCTGTCAAATCATGCCAAGTTGTGTGTGATTATTTGTTTCTCAGGCCAACTATTGTCTTCCAACATCAGCTTTGTGTGGTGAAATTTATTTGACGCAATGTGGTAAAAGATTTAAAGGCATTTTTATTAGAAAATCTTTTTTTTTTTTATAAAAGCTCTACAACAATAAAAATACAGTGACATTTTTAAACAACAGAACAAAATACTTCTGGCATTATCTAAAATAAACTAGAAAAAAAGAAAAATCTATAAACATATTGCTCAGTATTACATCACAGGTACAAAATTCTGTCACAAAAAGGGAGAAAGACAGTTATTACAATCATCTGTTAGTAGCCGTGATTCATTCACAGGCACACGGAGAGAAAACAGGCTCTCAAGGACGTTTTGCAATCAAAGGGTTTTCAGATCTGACTGTGAGCTCCCACACGACACTTAGGACATTTACGTGCCTGCAGTTGTTCACTCACTGATCAACTATTTGGCCTTCAGGCTTAATGAAAGAAACATCACATTTATGCTTTTTTATCCAAGCAATCTGATGTGGCATATTGTTAGCCCCCTCAGCCTACATCTGGAGGATTAAACTGCTTTTAGCTCTAAAACTACAGATTATGCCTGAAGTTATGGACACCCATCTAAATATGGCGGTCTGTGTGTGGCTCATCATGTGGGGAGGTACTGTCCTCACTCTAACTACTTAAAGTCCAGTATCTTTGATGAAATTGATTGCTTGTTGCAGCTGAATTTATTATTGACTTAACAAGATCCATGTCTAGGAGAACAGACAGTTATTGAACACGAATTGACGCCTTTTTCCTTTGTGACAGTAGCCACGCCAGCTTCAGGAGCCTCTCACTTTGTGAGCCCTGCGGGTTTCAAACAGCATTTCTTCCCTCAAATGAATATTTCTGGACTCTCTCAAAAGGAAAGTCATCGTACTTTGGATTTTGTTTCAAAGTCTTGATCATTATCAAAAGCATCGCTGCAATCTCTTTGTTCTTAGTCGGAAACTTTGAAACAGAACTTTCTTTCCGTTTTCCTCTTAATCAGGAACAATGTGGTTGTTTCCGACACTGCAGTGGCAGCAGCAGTAGCTCTCTCTTCATCCGGCCTCCACTCAGCAGAACCAGGGAAATAAATCCATGGGTGCTATCTGGGCAGCCCTCCAGCGACCTTCCTTGCTGGCTTCACATCAGTGTTAGTGTCTTTCTATCTGTCCCCACTTACTCAGTCGGAGTCATCACCGCCGTCGTCGTCGTCTGAGCTCGGGCCCTCCTCCTCTGAGGAGCTCGGGTCTTTGGTGCTTGCCTCTGAGATCATGCCATCTGAACTGTCAATCTCTATGGACGTCTCTGATAGGTAGAGGTGGATGGCCCTCGATGGGTGGCTGGGACACACACACACATATGCACATACAGAGGGGACAGGAAGATATGCACGATGGGGAGGTAACAGCAACGTAGTACACACACACACACACACACACACACACACACAGGGATAAGCATTCATGCATGACATATTCATGAATTATTTATGTACATGCATGTGCATAAGTCACGCACAATGGGGAGAGGACAAAGACAAGCAGCCAGCAACACAAACACAGCAGCATGGACAAAGCGTTAGCATCACACAGGGTTAAGTCGTCCCAAGTTGAGAGCAAAGGTTGGTTTAAAATATCTGTTTACCCATCTGCATCTGATTTGGGTGAAATCATTTCCTTCCTTCGCCAAGTTTCTCAGTGAAAAATTCGGTTTGAAGTCTGAATAAATATGATCAACCAAAATGACAGTGATGTTGTCAACTTTTCCTGAAGAGGCTTGGCTTTTGAAGTGTGGTGCGCACGTTATCACAACACATCTTTCACAGTAACCAGTTATGGCAGCTGTTACAGAGAGATCTGAAAACCCAAGAGAGAGGCAAAGAAGTCCCACATGCCCAGAAAGAAGAAGTTTTGACAAAATAGCTCATTGTTCAAAACAGACAATACACCTTCAGATGTGGTAAAAAAAAAAAAAAAGCCACTTTGTCAATGAAATTTAGAATTGATATTGTATTTAATTAAGTGCTTGTAATTTTTTTAAATAAAAGTACAAAATGTCTGTTTCCAACAAGTGCTCACCATTGGCTTTTGATTATTTGATATTTCTGCAGCAGTCACAAAAATCATTCTAACAACACCACAGAATCTCAGAAAAATACAGCGATACAACTTCAGTAGTGAAAAAGAACAGAAATGTACACCAGCATCCTCCTGCAGGTTCAGGTAAACTACAGCAAAGACGGCTAATATATTTGACAACTGAAATTAGAGTTGATAAAAGCTTTGTATGGGGTTTCATAATGTTTCCCATCATCCGGTAATTAAAATAAAATTTCAATAGAAGTCATGAAACTGCTCATTCATTGTTCCAAAGTTTCTATTGTTTGTTGAAATAATAAATCAAAACATGTGGCTTTTGCTGCATTAGTATGTTGGGGGTCAAAATGTATTAGTAGGGAAGTAAACAGCAGGAATACAGCATTGTTCTACCTCTACATCATCAAAACATTCACTCTAAACAGGAAATGTGTTTGGAAACCCATTTAGCTGAACGAGAAAAGATGAACCGATAAAACAGTTGGTTCCCTCAAGGAATGAAAGGCACATGGTGATATCATGGGAGATACACAGCAGTCTGGCTAAAGTTCTACAGAAAAGGCACATTCTCGTTTTATTTCTGCTTCATGACAGCTGCCCATCAACTGGTCCAGGTTTGGTACTGCGGTCGGAGAGGAGACAGGAAGTGAAGTGTCCAGTAAGAAAAGAGCCCCCAGGCCCCAAGAGGGAGCACCACATGCCACGATCCCCAGAGTCAGACGGAAGGAGAGAGAGAGAGGAAGTGTGTGGTTCTCCTTTTCCTCTCTCTGTCCCCCTCTTCCTCTCCCTCTGCCTGTCTCTTGGTCTTACCACGCAGTGGGATCTTTTCTCTCCTTGCAGGGAGCCTCCTCGTTCCCTTCCAGCTGTCTCTGTCTCCTCTTCTTGCACCTCCTGCAGGACAGGATGATGACGAGGAGGATGACCACCGCGGTGATCCCACCCCCGATGGCCAACGCCAGCAGGAGAAGTTCGGAGAAAGAGGCTGTAGGTGAGAAGGAAACACAGGAATGCAGACTGAGTGTGTTTTAATGACGAAGCAAAACTGCCATCACTGCTCAGAGCTGTTTATACTCTTGTATTGTGCATTTGTAAATGAGTGTCTGTTGTAAATTCACAAAAAAGGAATTTCAGTTTTTAGCCATGCTAGGGATGACAATGTCAGCTTGTCAGTCACTTTGGCGGAGATCTCAACAATTGTCAATATGGTCCCCAGAGGATGAATCCTAATGATTTCCTCTAGTGCCACCATGAGGTTCACATGTGTGGTTTTGAGTGAAAAGTCAACTAATGCTGGCTAGAATTAATTGTAATGACTTTGTTGATCATCTGACTTTTCAGCTGGAACCAACATCAGGTCAAAATTTCAGTTGGTTGCCCATTTGGTTTATTTCCATCCTGTAAACCTACACTAATGAGGTTCCTGTTAGCCTCAACTGTTTGTGTTTTGTGTTTAGTACTAATTAGCATATAATGGCATGCTAACACACAAAACATCAGCATGTTAGCATTGACTCTGTGAGCATGCTGACATTAGCATTTAGCTTAAAGCACCACTGCAACAAAGGACAGCCTCACAGAGCTGCTAGCATGACTGTAGATTTTTAGTCTGTTGGCATTTTGCCTGTTATTTTATAAGAAAATAAAATGTAGGGAGTAAAATGAGCAGCTGTGGTTGTTTGTACTTACTCTAAATCACACAGAAAGACGGGGCAGCAAAATATGTAATTAATTAATTAAGCTCATTAAAGGTACTTTGATGATTAATATGATAATATTAATAAGTCACAGATTAGGTTATAACTGTACAGCAGCCCACTCTTTTTTCCATCTATTGTTCATAGACTATAATAGTGATGAGAAAATTAAATTTTAATTGTTATTCATATGTCTGGAACATTTGCAATCTAAACCTAAATGTGACAGTGATTTAATATAAAATTCATATCACATCAAACCAGAAATCATTCTGAAATTATAATAATTTGCTTTATTTCAATCTAGATTGTGCTGTCCTATTTTATGTGGCTTTTAAGCAAGAGATGAAAAGCAGATGTTTTCAGAGACACATGAAAATAGACAATATTCATGATATATATTCATATATAAATAAATATTTTGTCTGAAAATGAATCTGCTGACCTGTGGTGACGACACGGAGTCGAATCTCTCCCACCGTGCCGTGTACATCTGGTGGATTCTTGACCTGGCAGATGTAAGTGCCGTTGTAGGTGAACTTGACCTGTCGAATTATGATGGAAGCGTCACGGCCCATGATGTCACCGGCCCAAGCGACGCGCTTCCTGAAAATGCCCTCGACAGGAGGATAGGGTTTCTGCTGGTAGTGGAATACCTACGGGTGGAATTTGAAGAGTGGATTTGTTTGGAGTAACAATGATATTGATTGGTTGGATTTTCACAGACAAAAAGTCACAGCAAACTGCTGGGGAAGGATGATATTTTATTCTGAAAGAGAAAGAAAGGCAAGACATGAGCCCGGACCTGTTGCATATTTTTCATTCTATTCTCAATATGCACACACACACACTCACACAAGCACGGCTGTCTTGGATGCTCCGTAGGGAGCCTGATGACTCACCAGCTCCTCTCTCAGTCGACTGAGGGGGTGGATGCTCCCTGACACAATGAGGGAGGTTTGAGGTTTTATCACATTTTCTCCCAAACACAGACACGCACACACTCACCGATTCCTCTCGGCCTGGAACGAGGGGTCTAAAGCTCCAGGAGATGGTGAGGGAGTTGGCATTAATAGGAGCGGATGTATGGAATGTGCACTTGAGACGAACATCAGTCCCATTCACTGCCTCTACATCCCCAGATGTGTATACACGCATCCCGCTGACCTGCAGCACGCCTGCAAAATACAAACATATGGCGCAGCAGCAGAGTTTACTTCAAAGCAGAATCCATTGCAAAGAAAGCAAAATCAATACAGACATACATACGCGAATGCTTTTTCAAAGAAATACAAATACATATACAAAAATACAGCACAAAAGGTGCAGGATGAATTCACCTTCATCAGTAATTTCCTGCTTAGTGAGTGCACACAGTGTACCCAGTGACCCTACCTCTGCCTACGCAGAGCTGCTGCAAGACAAATCACTAACTCTAAGTTGTCGCTATAACTGTATTAGATACATATAGTATATTACACACTGAAATCTTTCAGATTAGTCCAAATGCTGAAAGTGTGAGATTAGATCTGCAATCAGTAAGTGAATTCCCTTCAAAAAATCTACTTCATTACATCCTGAAAGTCTGAACTGATTCAAATCTGTGACATGATGAATAATAGCCACTTTCGCTACACTGCTGCAGCTGAGACAGGGCTGAAATTGAGAGTCTGCTGTATATTATATGGATATGGACTATATCAATCTTTATAGTATGTGATACACATATTAGATGGAAAATGAAAGGACTGGAAGAGCGGAGAATGATATTGGCAACAATCTGGCTCTTCCACATAATGATGGATGGAGTACCCCAGAATGGAGTTAGCGTGGACACACACATGCGTTGCACTGAAACACACACACGCATGCACTGTGCCAGGCAGAGACATGCTTAAAATGGAGTTCCTGCCTGGCAGGTGGTCAACATGACGTCAGAAACCAGTCAATCACATCTCCCTCTGCCCGAGACTGTTGAGTCTTGTTTATCAAAGCAGATCCGACTGTATTCTAAAGCTAAAATCTAAGTCTCTGTGGAAGACTGTGTGCAGGCTGTCTAGTCAAAATCACCTTGGCTATTTTTAGTGAGAGCCGCATATGCCCTAATAATATCAGGAGCCGTGTCTAGCTTTATTAAAGTCAATGCCATGGCACACAGCAGACCGTCCGTCTGCAGAGCTAGCAGCTAAAATCGGCTCAGGGTACCCGAGGCTTGTCCTAACATCATTAGCACACTCCATAAGAGGACCTTGCAGAACAATTCAAACACTTGATGAGAGCTCTAACTATCAGAGACACTTGAGTCTGACTGAAGGGCTGTCTGTGACTCAATTGTACAAGTGCATCCCAGGCTTCGGTTTTTATTGATGCAGTAAGGAGGCATGTATAAGGGTTACATGCAACAGTTTCACAGTGCTCACTATGTTTGTATCATAAAGATTTTCAGCCCTAAAAAGCTGCATCAACCTCTATTCTGCAATTTAAAATGAGGGTTAAGTAAACTAAGATGGGTTTGCCTTAAGTTGAATGGTAACATAACGCTCTAGGCATAGAAATAACAAAAATCTAGGAAACTAAGCCATATCGTTTCCCCTGCATTGTAATCACAGCGAGCATTAAGGCAGGAGGTAACTAGGAAAATGTCAGCGGGGTCTTGGCTCCTCCGGCAGCGTGTTCTGTTCCTTATCAGGCTGGAAAGAGTTTCCTGTGGGCTGGGATGAGAGAGCGGGACAACCAGACAGCCTCCACACAGCATTAAACAGACGGGCTTCTCTCTCATCGCTGGGCCCTAACAGCTCTCTAACAGCCTAATATGTTTTAAATGAGCCGATGAAACCTGGGAGGAATGTGAACGAGTGAGCAATACAGGCAGATTACATACTGCACGAAAATGTCCATTTTAGCAATTGTCGGGTCTTGTTTCAGAATTTAAAATGTATTTTTCTTGAGTGAAAAAAAACATGTGCTAATGCAATGACAACTTCATGCTTATTTTGGGATTACTCTGCATCAGTACGTTTAAAATAAGACAGGTACTTCAACTTGTATTTATAAATTGCTGCTTAAGTGAAGAAAGATGATGAAACTATTTGGTTTACAATGCAACAAATCTTACCCAACCGGCAGATATTTCTGCTGGCACGAAGAACAAGAAAAATGTAACTTTATTTCAATATAATAACTTGATGGATCTCTGATGGATGAATTTGGTAAGGAACAAGCTTTCTCTCATACCATCCTCTCTCCCTTCCTCATCTACCTGGCAGTGTATAGAAACACTGAAGTTAGTGGATTAAACTGCATGTGTTTAGGATATTCATTAAGCAGATTGCATCAGCGCTGGGCTGTATCAGTGCAGCCAGTAATTACTCCCTCACTGGCTCAAAGGTGAAGGCGTGTGTGTCTGTCCGTGGACGGGTGTGTGTATGTGTGTGTGTGTGTGTGTGTGTGTGTGTGTGTGTGTGTGTGTGTGTGTGTGTGCGTGTCAAATCTCAGTAGAAGGGTCTGAGCCATGAGTAGAAGTTTCATCTACCATATTCTATGTGAAGGCTGACAAAGAGAAAGTGGAAATGTGTGGGAGTGGGAGCAGAAATGTATGTATATTGAATTGCATGGCTCACAAAAATGACTGCTGCTCCTTTGAAGAAGTAAATGCATCATTTCAAACTGTACTAGGTTTTCTGTGTGTGGCCATGGGTTACACGGCAATGTCAGTCTGTCATTCCGTCTGTTCATCACTTTGGTCCAGACTGAAATATCTCATCAGCTGTTGGATGGATTGCTTTGAAATTTTGTCCAGATATTAACGGAGCCAAAACAATAAATCTTGATGACATTGGAGATTTCTTGACTTTTGTTCTTGTGTCACAATGAGGTTGACATAATGACAACATTTTGGTAAGACCCTCAAGATGAATTTTATTAACTTTGGCGATCCCTTAACTTTTAATCTAGCACCGTCATCAGGTCAACATTTTAATCTACCTTTGGTTTATAAGAAAATACCTGAAAAACTATCGACAGGGCCGCCTGAGCTTCACTTTGTGTTTGACACTAATTAGCAAATGTTAGCATGCTAACATGCTAAATTAAGCGTTGGTGACATCAGCAAATTTAGCCCAAAGCACTGCTGTAGTAAAGCCTCATAGCTGTAGACTCTACAGTCTGGTTCATACATTGAGGAGAATTCATTGCTCATCAAACTCATATCCACAGTTAAACCCCTCTATTTCTGCATCCTCATTTCAGGGAGTATAGAGCATGATTAGCTTAGCAATACAGTACAATGCCTATCCTCCTCAACCAAATTCTTCAAAAAGCTCACGCTGAAATGATTCATCATGCTTCATAAATCAGGAAAGAAAGCAGGTCCTCCAGGCCAAAACACCTCATTTTGAATTAGCCATTCTATTTACAGTACATTGATTTAAATAAGCGTCTCTAATCTCCTTTCAACAACAAAAAAAGAAATGGGAAAAAAAAAAACGCTTTCAACTATGCCATCTTCTGACACAAGCTGCGCTGATTAAGAATTAAGGTTAATTGGGCCTTTTTGAAGACAAAATGGATATTAGTGGAATGACAGAACAGTTAGAGCTATGTACAGTGCCTCAATTACTACAATAATTTGTCCCTGCAGCTAAAAGTACATGATCACCATTTAATCAGTCATTAGCAGGCTCTAATTGGTGGGGAGGACGTGTTCCATTACATGAGTGAAGACATTAAGCGTGCAGAATTTTGATCATTTAGAGAAAGAGAGAAGAGGGATAAATAAGCAGAAATGAGAGAGCGAGCTTAAGTGATGAACAAGAGTGGGATGATTGAGTATGAGTGAGTAAGAAGTGTATGGATGGAGCCCGGAGGATAACAACATGATGGAAAACGCATTATTCTACATAAGTGCAATCTGTAAGGAGGAGATAAGATAATACTGCTTGTTTGTGCATCCATTCTTCTACTCCAACTTGCCTCTCTGTCCAGTCTAAGTCGCTCACTTGTTTATGTCTGGACATCCTGCCAGTGCCGACCACACCCAGTGTCCAGAGGCAGAGAGAGATAGCTTTCACGGCTTATTAAGATGGAGTTATGTACCCTACAGAGGAGGGCAGAGCCAGAGTGCAGACAAATGTATGAATTTATCCTAATTATGTTTCAAATATTGCGGATACTGTCTGACATGCTGGAGTTTTATTGCAAAATACTTGCAGAACAATGTAAAACAAGAGATTTAATTCCAAAAACAATTAATATCTTATATCTTTCATGTAATCAGCAGGAACAGGAGAAGGGGGTATTAACTGAAAGGACACAAAACCTCTAGTTAAGTTGGCACAAAGGTAGGCTACTGCTGAGTAAAAGTTAACTCTGAGTAACGCTGAGTAAAAATTAAAGTTAATAAATGCCGTGAAATGTGGTAAGACTAAATTAGTCCTTTTGGCAAGTGTGCACTTTGTTTCCTGATTACCTGAACTCGAAACAAATATAGTGACAAAGATTTTCTAACGAGGGATTATTCAGGTCAGCGTCTTATGTAACACAAACTCCTGGAGAATGTGTGTGTGTGTGTGCACGCCTGTGTGTGTGGGAATATCTTTGTCAATGTAAACTCCAGATGTAGTACAGATATGGCATCGAGAATAGGTGGAATAGGTCGTAAACTATTATTTTCCATTGTTATGCATGTGTGCGTGTGTGTTTGTGCGTATGTTGGGCTTGCAATCTTTCAGTGGGATCACTATTGGCACAGGTCCATACATACACATACACACACACACACACACACACACACACACACGGACACACTCCATTAGATGTACCAGTGTTGGCGTTGGTCCATAATATCTGTCAATATATCCAATATATCACAATAAGATGAACTTGCTGAACCTTTAATGTACTTTATTCTACCTGTCAACACTACTTGGTACACACTGCACTGGTCCACTTGCCTGTCTGAAGCCAAAGAGGGCAAATACGTTCATCTGCTGTAAAATAATCAAACCAAGCCCACTCGAGTGTGATTAGGTTTGCTTGGCTTGGCAGTCATTCCAAGATTGTATAAAAGCCTTCCAAGGGGGGCAGAAAAAATATGAAGTGGTGTTTGACCTGCCCATATAATATTTCACCCAATGTCAAAGAGTGTGGGCAGGTTTTAAAGCGCATAAACCCAGCCATGTTTTACATAGTGTCTTTGGTCTCAGGTTGCCAAATGTGTAGCTACGCATGTGCTTTATAAGTGCAAACAAAAATCTCTCAACTAGTTGAGAGATTCAGCCAACAGACCAACAAACAGAACTGTCTCTTCATATTTATTTATTTGTTCCGCTTAGTAACCGTTACCATGGGTAGCATTTCCAGAACTTAAGCATTTTCAGGCCATTTTGGGTGTGTTTCACACTGCAGAGAGGCATGCTTGGTATATTGAACTCCTGTCATAACTGCTCAGTAAATATTTTCCGGTATTCTAAATATTTTCTTTGAATATCTTAAAAACAGTCCACAGAGTGAACACACTGTGCCTGCCTCGCTACACAATGCAGATCTTTGTCAAAGTTTTTGTGTCGCCTTTTAGTTTGAGGGTTTGTTGATGCAGTTTTTCATAAATATGCTGATTTATAAACAGCAAAGGGGAAGCAGAGCTGATTTTAATAAAAGAGTATGATAATATTCATGATCAGATAGTAGGCCTACAGCCTGATATCCAAGGATGTCATGGGGATACCACACAGTTACCAATCACTGTTTAAGAGGTGTTTCTTTTACAGTATACACTATAGACCTGGTCTTTCCATTTGCAAGGTATTAAGTCCTCCTAAGGGCTTTAAGAGAGGGGAGGAAACACTGTAGGAGCCGGACCGACCCTCTGAATCAGGAAATTGGTTTCATTACATTATTTCCTAGACGGTGTGTGTTTGTGCCTTTCCTCTCTTCATTATGGCTCACAAACAAAGGGACCACCAGAGGAAACCTGATTTTCTGTTGCACCGGTTTTGGAGGAAACACTTAGGAGAGGACCAAACACACAAAGCGCTCAGTGGACTACAAAGAGCCTCTTCTCCTCTTTGTGAGAGGTTTCATAAGCCCAGGTTAGTTTTTCCTAGGTTAGTCTTTTTTTTAACAACGGCTGTCTTTCATGCAGGCCTGGGCTGAGGGCTGGGAATAGCAGGTTCAGGTAACAGTATGTTCGCAGAGGAGGAGGACACAGAGTTGAGGGAGAGGGTGAGTGTTGAGTGGTGTGATGGGAGGGAACCCCTGAGATGCACACAACTATGTGCATCATACTGAGCTGTATATTTTCTCTGTAAGAGCTTCCATTCATTCCACAAAGTCATGAACATACAGTTGTGCCAAAACAAGCAAATACACTATACACTCAAAGGTAAGTGCTTATATACTGTACTTTTGTGTGTTTTTGTTCTGGGGCTGTTTTTCATAGTTTGGGCCCCTTTGTTCCAGCGAAGGGAAATCTCAATGATGCAGCACACAGTGATATTTTAGATGACATTCTGTGTGCAACTTTGTGGCAAAAGTTTGTAGAAGGCCCTGTTTCATCCAAACTCTAACCCCATGCACAAGGTCATGTTTGTAAAGAAATTGTTTTCTGAGTCTGCGGTGGAAAAACTGCTACCTAAATCCCATCCACCATCTTCGGGATGGATGTGACCGGTGACTACAGGTCAGGCTTTATAGCCCGACATCAGTAGCCTACCTTTTTAATGAGCTTGTGGCTGAATGGGAGAAAATACCTGCAGCCAGGTTCGAAAAATCTTGTGAAAAGTCTTCCCAGAAGAGCGACGGGTGTTAAAGCAGCAGATTTATGCCCATGGTTTTGGATGACATGTGCAATTATCACACAAAGGTGTAAGTCTCAGCCATCCACATACTTTTGGCCATATACGGAATGATAAAAGTGAACACATACCATAACATTAGGACTACCTCGCTTTCCCTTCAACATAATATTCAGTACTTATCTGTAAAAGTTCTGCTATTTTATTTGTATTTGATTATTATTATTGGTGCTAACTTCTCTGCTTCTGCACACACTACCCACAGATCACTTGTCAATCAAATAGAGTGGGCAGGACTTGACTTTGCAGGTGGCACTGCAGAAAGTCAAACTCTTTCATCTGCGTTGACATTCCTTACTCATGCCTTCTACTCCAAACAAAGCTGAAGTATAAATTGTATAACAGCCTGAGAGACAAACCAGACACCAGCTGTATGGAACAGCAAATCTAAAAGCCTGGATTCACTCTTTGAGAAAAAAACACATACAGTCTACACACTCCTGTCAGAATGGCAGATTTTTGCTCTGCTTTCTACCCTATATAAAAGTATGAACTACAGACAACTACAAAAGAGTGTCTGAAAACACTCTAAAGGTCAGTGCAAACAAACCAAGCATCGATCTCTTTTTTTGAACTCTTTCTTCCTCTCCTTCTTTCTCCCTCCACCTGCTTCCTCCAGGCCAATTGTAATTCATCAGGCAGCGGCGTCCAGAGGAAACAAGTAGTGGGTGAGAGAGGATAAGAGTTTAATCCATCAAACCTCTTCCACTCCCACCTCGCAGCTGACTCAACAACTTCTCCCCGGGATTACAAACTCCTTAGGGGGGGGTCCAATGCGTATGCTTCGATCCGACTCACTCTAAACCCACAGGGCTTCTGTTGGACGGACAATCCAACCCTCAAAAGACAGCCTTAGTTTCACATATTTAATATGAAGCTAGACCGGCTGTGTGTTTGGTGTCCTGCAGTGGTATGAGTCAGAGTGAATCCAGTCCTACTGAGACTTCCACCTCTGCTCCTGAGCAGATGAGTAAATCAGCGAATGACAATATATACACAGATCAGAAACAACACTGTGGAGGAGGCACAGACCTCTGCTCTTTGCTTAATGCTAAGAGCATGTTACAAATGCAGATCAGTTTAGTTCTCACGAAACGTTCCACCCAGCTTGTGAAAACAGTTGTAGCTATGTTTTGACAAGAGTTTTTAAAGGAAGACTTTGTAAAGCAAAGGGCTTTTTAAAGAAGTATTCCTCCCCCATGTAGCTACTGGATATAAGCAAGAATAGAAACTGGCTGGACATTGGACAAGCGTTCCAGAGGTGGCTTAAAAAGCACTCTTGTATATGTCATGACATGGGCGTCATAGAAATTAACGAGGGTGGCCTCTCCTTCCAGTGTACAAGTGTGACCAAACCCTTCTAGTCTGTCGTTCACCTGCCCCACCCACTAACCCCTCCCCTCCTCTCCTCAGCTTACACTCTTATTCACTTAAATAGCTGAGTACAGTGTCAGATAATTAGAGAGCAAAACCAGATAAGTAGCTGCCTCTGCTACTCTTTCAGTCTGCTGTAGAGTTCATTTCAATAGTCAGCGTTTTAAACAACAATGGCTGGATGTACTGGAGTACAAATAAAAGACTGTAGTCTGACAGAGTGACTCTCCCAGTCTGGGGAATTCTATCATCATGGCTCCTAGGTGTTTAATCACAAATTATGCAGCAAATGACAACTGATGATGAAATTCCTTGGCTCTGCAGATCATATGAGTCAGAAAGACCTGCTGGTATTCTTTGGAAACTGCTGATTTATTCCACATGCTGTAAACCCTGTGGAAGTTTTGCTTTCAGTACAAAGATCAACTGTTTACCATAACTCTAAATAGTTTTGAGAATGAGTGACCAGCCAACAGGGACTATGTAAAAATGCGACTACACAAACAGAAAACCCATGCTCACAAATGTGCATGTGTGTGTGTGTATGTGCATAATCACTCAAACGTCAGATGAACCTGCAAACACAAACACTTCCTATTCAGTGAGAAATGTATTTGGAATCCGTGTTTACATTTGGAGCGGAGCGCAGTCTTATGATTTAAACATTGCACAAGGAGAGCCTAACCTTCGTACTTCAACACTTCACAGATGCGCCTTAAGCCCTCTGTGTTGGGGATTGGTGTGTTCTTGCATATGAACACGTCACTGTCAACTCTACACACCCCGAGGCAATCCCATCAACCTGACACAATGGCCAGACGTCCTCCAAGGTGTGTCAACACACAGCATAGTGTGTAGAGTAAAGCATGTCAAAAACCACAGCCATGCTTTGTCATTGTGCCGAGATTAGAGACGCCGTGGATAACTGTTACATCCCAGTAAACAGAAACAAGAAGGTGCTCCTCTACTGTAAACCATGACGGAGTTAAACGGAAGTCTAAACAACCAACGTGAAATCTGGTATGCTGCAATCAACACTGGCCATTTGTTCATGTGTGTGTGTTAAACCTGTAAATCAGGACAGGTTTGCACATGTCAGGCTGTGAACATTTCATCCTTCTGGTTGAGGAAAATGTTAGAGGAAGACAAAAGGAATTAAACTAAAGCACAGAAACAAATACCAGATTTATCGCCAGCAGCGGAGGATGAAGAGATGTTCAGATTTTTAATCTCCTGTCTGTGAGAGTAATCTGGTATACATTTTTAGAACTAATCTAGTGTTTTCAGCGTGTTTCCCTTCCTCATTAGTCAATCAGTTGAATTGTTATTTTGCCAGTTTTGAACCCAACTGGTAAAACAGAGGAAAGACTAGGTTTAAATGTAATCTGTGGTATTTTCTTAAAAAATTAGATTTTGTAAAGGAGGTCTGGCTGTTGTGAGATTACTGCTTACAGTTCAAACATCACTGACTCCTTTTAAACTTTTCAACAGCACAAAACGTGAGAACAATGTAAGTTCCGGGAGATCGTGGACGAATCACAGAACTATCGTTGTATTTGTTTCGATCAAGGGTTGATTTTTAAATTAGATTGCCTCAATCTGACCACACAGAAAACTTGGGGCTAATTGTTTTACTCCAGTGCAATAATAATGACCAATGGTCTTTGGGTCTTTGTGTGGACTGTACTTAATGGGAGCCTGGGGGGGGCAGGGTACAAACACAAAGCACAAAGGGTGGGAGCGGCCTCCATGGGGACCCAGCATCCCAATAAAGATTTAAAAAGTAAAATAATATTTGGACTGGGCATCTTAGGAAGAAATGAACCCGTTCTTGTGTAAAACTATGCAGGAAACATCTTGCAGGACATGTTTATGGAGTGACTTGAATGTTCTGTTTTCATTCTGACTACTGTGCTGTGCCTCCACATGAAACACAAGAACCTGCCTCTGATCCAGCTTCTATCACAACACACAAATGGTTCTGTAAAAAAATAAGACCAAATCTGGTCATGTCTGTTCTAAAAAGCAAATTCCCTCTAGTGTAGTGAAAGGAAAAACACTGCTCCCAGAAGAACCCTGACACAAATTACGACTGATAGTATTTCTTCCTTCTTTTTTTTCAAATGCACCTTAAACACTCTTTACAGAATAGAGAGTGGGGCATTTATCTTTCAGGACGATGAAGGATTTTTAACACTGCAACAATTGCTGTGATTATGTTTACAGCAGCGACAGGAAAAGGGAGATTATTATTCTGTTTGGTCTGTATCACAAATCCTTAAAAAGAAGCTCCTTCAGATGAATGCTGTCTTTGATCAGTGCAATGCACGTCAAAATGGCAGAGGCGGATGGGTAAATGTGTTAGCTGTGTGCTGTTTTAATGTCATCTTATTATCTATGAGAGAAATGAGCAAATATTATTTTGCACATATTATATAGCATGCATGTTTCATGAAGATGAGATGATGACTGCTGGTTTGTTTCATCATGCAGTGACATTTTGCCAACACAATAAAGCCAAAGGCAATGATGATTATACAATAACAGGCGAGAACTGATGTGCTGCTGAGCTGTAATCAGTTCCAACATGCTCTTCTTCATGCTGTCATGCTATCATCTATCCCTCTATATCCACTCAGTATATTTAATCATCCTCCTGCTCAGTCTGTATCAGGCTGTGACTGTTCTGTTGTGACTGATCTGCAAGCACATGCTCCTTGTAAACATAAGCATCTTGCTACTACAGTGATTCCCTGCATGGTGCTTTTGCAGTGGATGGACACGTTCAATCAATATAATCCACTTAACTGGGATGGACACCGATTACTTCAAGGTTAAACAACCTGGTGTCTGCTGAATGAATAGCCATTGATAGGCTGTACGCCAAATCACGATATTAAAACCTGCTCCATTAGCCTACAGTATTTCAATGGGAACAGCTGTAACAAACGGATGTGATCTATTAGTGTTTATTTACATGGTTGTGTGTATTTGACAAGTTGTTACGACCCAACTGACATATCCTGGACGCCCTTTGCACGGGAAGCAGGTGGACTTATCTGAGTCCAGCGGGCCACTTCACAGTGCCTGTGAACGTAAGCACGGATGCACATTAATGGGCAGGAAAGGAGCGAGTTTGCATTAAACCAAAACACAATGCGGCCAGGATTTGTTACCGGCAATTACTGTAAAAGTCATTATGTTGGGAGAAGTGGTCCCCGCTGTGGCTGCTTCAGCGACCCACCCGGTGCCACTTGGCCAAGTTCTCCACTTCCCAATGACGCACGACGGGCGCTCAGAGATTGAGGTTAGAGGTCCCTGTGGAGCTTTCACTAATGGACACACAATCATGGTTTTCTCTGTTGCTTTGAACCTCGATTGTCGGGAGCGTATCTACAGGGTCATCCTGTTATTTTTTAAGATTACTCTTTGGATGTGAAAAAATTGGAGATCGTAAAGTGTTGGAAATTGGAAACTGTTGGAAAAAACAGATCCAAAAATACACGGCCAAGCAGATACAGGCGAATCCATAGCCTACTTTTTACTATGATAGGATACTATTGCTATTTATGGATTTATTTTTTGTTTATTTATAGGCTATTATGTCCTGATGAATGTAAGGAATCAAAACGATCTGTCATTGGTTGAGGTTTAAAATCTCAGAATAGAAACTTTGATAAATCACCAAACACTAAACATATAATTCCATAACAAATAGTCTAGTCCCAAAAAAATCAAATATAATCTTTTCATTCAGTTTATCCACTCACAGCACACCAGGGTCTCACCTGAAGCTGCCAGTCCAGACAGGACGGTGAAGAAATAGAGCCCTTTTACGCACATTGGATGGACAGCGGGCTGTCCGATGAAACAACAGACCGGGAGTCAACAAACCCACTTGAGACTCCTCCGCCGACTCACAGAGGCAGGAAACCCAACCGACAAGACCTTGGATCCACTTTCGAGAGGGGTGAAAACATGAAGTTACGGTGAGTCCTCTGTCTCTCCAAAGACGCGTCCCAACTCGCTGCAGCCCTCATACATTTCATTTCAGCACCCTCCCACCACATTTTCGGGCGGAGTAACAAAGTCATCCACTCTCCTCGCTGCCTTCTTACCTCTCTCCCACATTTTAAACTCAAAGCCGGCAAATTCCTGATGGTCACCCAACCTGTTCTGCTGCTGCGTAAAACACATTAACTGTACATGTCACAGCTGTTGCGCAAACACGTGCAGACAGGTTAATCAGTAAGCTATTACTGTATTTAGATACCACACATACTTCAGTCATGATCTAAAGGCATATGATCCGATGTAGCAATAAAAAAGCATGACTGCTTTAAAATGTAACATTACATGGATTTATATTATTATATAGCTTTGACGTGATTAATGTACAATCACTGTGAGATTAAACCATCCTAGATTAAGTTGTGTTTATTGAAATGTTTTATTTTAATAATCAAATTAAATTTAAAAAGTAAAATTCTGTTTATTAAGTCAAATTAGTCACAGTTTTAAATGGAGAACTTTTTTTTTTACCATTTACTACAAATGCACATAACTCTGGATATCTGAATGTTAACAAGACCAAAGAGCTGAGAGGTGATTTAACAAATTGAAGGATCTTTAAGGTAAGAACTCGTTATGATATGTTGATGTGATGGCTCTTGCTTTCCAGTTATGGGAGATCAACAGAAGGCTGCACAATGGTTTATTCACTCTATGAAACTCTCTGGTTACTGGTTTGAACCACTTGGGGGCAGAGAAGCACTTTGATGTACATCAGCTCTGTGATTCCAGTCTGACAGAAACAGGCTAGAATTCACCTCCTAGCTTTCTATGTCCGACATGGTTTATTGAATTTACAGGTGAAATCCTACTGAGTAAAATCGTAAGCTATAGAATGACAAGAGCATTTATAATTACATTAGCTTCAGAAAGGTGTCAAAACCAAAACAAGACTCAATCTTTTATAACTTTAACTGCAGCTCATGTAGATGTTTGACATTTTCAAATATGAACTAGTACCACTATAGGGTTCATAGGTTGTAACCAGCAGCTTAATTGATGGTTCACATGTAATTTAATGATCCTTTCTAATTCAAATATACGCCATATATAAGATAAGGTTTTTGGTTGCCAGGTTGTGTCTGGAACTTATCCTCCTCCAGCGTGACACTGGCTTAATTTAATGAGCTCTTCAGTTCACCATGGACTCCTCCAGTGGACTGACCTCTGACCTTCTGGAGAGCAGCTACAGAGCATCTGGACCAAAATCCATATTCTTATCAAACCAAATTTCTTATCAACTTATTAACACTTACAACTGTAGACTCAGTGGATTACTGTGAGAGTCCCTTATTAACATTTACGATCATAATTATAGATGCCCCACGTTCAGAGGTGAGGACTTCTTGACCCTTTAGCGATGACTTTATTATTTATTCTGCCTTTATTAGAGAACTGACTGTAGAGGGGGGACAGGAAATAAGGGGGGAGACAGACAGGGATAGATAACAAATTTATGAATGACTTAACAGCCAAAAAGGTTTTTCACAGATGGCAACACAAAAGTTTTTCTTATTAACGGCTTATAACTAATCTATAGAGAATTGTTAATATATGTCACCTTTTATTATTATGGTATTTTAATACCAGTTTAACTAAGGGAAACTATGAAGATTGATTGGTTTCCTGTACGAAGCTAAAGATCTGTTCTATCAGACTGTGTTGTATGTTCTGTAAAGCTCAGCTCTGCTGTCTACTACTGTGGAGAGAAACGAGGAAGTGCATATAAAATCATGCAAACACAACTAACAAGAGTTAATGGTTATTATCAAAGACCATGTTTGCAAATAGAGGTAGAGGTTATTTCCTGCTCTGGCTTTTTCAGTATGTGTTAGTATGATCGCGATCATTAACAATCATTAACATATACAGCAAACAGTAAATTAATTACTTTTGTTTTTTTTAACAATTGCTATCAATTGTCCAAAATTACCTTGCCCTCCATTCCTCGGCCCCACTGAGGAACTCTTCTGCTTGTTCAGGTGGAAACTTTATGACCGGACGTCACAACAAACGATGGATGTCAGGTCATATCCTCAGAAGACTGTCAGGGATGGATCAGGCTGCAAAAACAAATATTCTTTCTCAGGTGTATTGAAGAGGATATTGACAAAACAGGGCTGACTAACACTGTTGTATATCAATTTGTAGCTATCCTAGACAAGAATGTATAGGGTATATGAATTACTTTTGTTTTATTTTGAACACTTCGAATTAGTCCATGATAAAAAAAAAAAAACAAATGCAATATTGCAGCATTTCGGATTCTTTTCAGTGCAGTAAAGAAGTTCCCTTCTTTTAGTGGTGAAGTCTTGGTTTATGCTAAACAACAAAAATAAGAACTACTTCATAGACAACAGTGATACACATTGTAAAGCCACCTGTTGTTAGTGTTTTTTTAGGTTGTTCTGAGTGTTTCGGTCTCATTAGTGCATTGTGGATGTGAGATGAACTGTCTGAACAGTTCTGAAGAAGTGATCTCAGTGTGGAACGACAACATGATCTATTCAGTATAATTGACACTGCAGTTGTAGCTTCTCTTTTTGATCAGGAATCGATTAGGAATCAAATTCTAAATCAATAGAATACTAATAAATGAGAGTATATACTATACTCATTCGGCTTTACTTCATTCTGAGGTTTAACTGTGAATTTGTATTGAAAAAAAACACTTCCTGTGGTGTGTGTGTGTGTGTGTGTGTGTGTGTGTGTGTGAGTGAGAGACAGAGAGAGAGAGAGAGAGAGAGAGAGAATGAGGGAGGGAGAGAGAGAGAGAGTTAGAGAGAGAATCATCACGTCTACATCATTTAATCTTTCGGTCTTACTGAGCAGACATCTTGATGTTATTTGTATCTTGTGGAGGAGACATTCACAAATCTGATCTATATAATAATAAGATTCAGAGGTCGTCTTAAGAAAATGAACATTATGGGTGTTCAGTCTGTGCTCTCCATCCTGCTGCTCGTAGCTACTGTGAAAGCTGATAAAGGCAATGGTGAGTAAATATCTAACTGCTCTGCAGTTGTTGTTTCTGTTGTTGTTGTTGTTGTTGTTTTATTTTATTTCACATTTTAAAGTAATATAGTTTAAATTCACTTGTCTGGATTCAGAACAACATAAACTCTGATAATAAAAATGGACTTTTACAAGCATCTTCAAAGAAAACTTCTCTAACTTCCTGTATTTTGCTTATGCGCCTTAACTGCTCTAACTGCTGTGTGGGGATTCACCCCACTGAACTGTTCTTCTTTCTCTGATGTTTTGATATACTTTACTCTTTGCTGTAGCTTATGGAAACATTTTATTTTGATTATCAATAATTGTATTTTAGTTATTTATTCTTGGCTGTTATGTGATACATTGCAGTCTCTGTGCATGTGCCAGACATCAGCATGGTGTAATACACAGTAAGACAGGGAGAAATGATCAGATTCAGACGTACATAAGAGGATTTAATAGTTTAGCCTTGGGAACCCACCTCAGCTGTTAGATCGTCCTCCCTTTTCCTCTGAAAAGTAATGAGGAAGAGAGATGTTGATGAAGTGACAGATTAAACCAGAAAGCTAAACATCTCTCAATGTGTTTTTCTTTTTTTTTTCAGTTGAATTCTGGAGGGAAGAATTCACAATGACCTGTCCAGGAAACGGGACATGGTTCAAGCATAGTGGGGAAAAAGACCCACCTAAGGTGGCAGAGCCAAACCCTACATACAGCATCGAGTATAATAGTGATAACAAAGGCTTATACTCCTGTCAATATGAAAATGACATCGACCTCGAAGACCCCCCCACCACCACCACCAAAAACAAATATTATTTCTACGTGAAAGGAAAGGGTGAGTAAAAAACTTTGTGATTTCTCATGATGTGCCATCAGAGTCAGTTCTCCTTACCGAGCTAACACACAACTTCAACTGCTGTTCTTTGTTCTCCAGTATGTGCAAATTGTTTTGAGGTGGACGCGACTCTGTTTGCGCTGGTCATCATTGTGGACGTGGTCGGGACAGCATTTGTGATGATCATAATCTACACTTACACCAAGAGAAAAAGCCCAGGTGGACCCACGCACTCTTCTAAAGGTAAAAAAAAAAATTACTTGAGCAAATCACAAAAAAACATCTTTATATCAGGTTATATATCTTGGTTCAGTAAAAATTTACCTCATGTCCCTTGGACTGAAGTATATAGTGTAAAATGCATGTTTTGGCACTGACACGTGCGGATACTTCAGTGAGTTATTTGCAGCTGATAAATAGGATTGTACGATTGACGATGCACCTGAAGCAAATTTATTTCAGCTATTTCAAACTATCTAAAGCCTTGACCTGACTCTGGTGGCTGTGGACTCATCACATAGATTTGATTTTACTCTTAAAGTAATTTAAGGAACCGTCTTGACAATAAAATGATTCATCTATCCTGAAAAAGAGTTTGCCAATATGCATTCACAAAGAGCCACATAGCATCTCTTATATACCTTATATATTATAAATACTGAGTCTGATGGCACAAGTGCTTGGTCACATTATTTCTCTCACTCTGTTCTAGCACCTGCTCGTCCAGGAGGCCAGGGTCCACCTGTCCCACCTCAAGACTATGAGGTATGTATTGTTATTAAAAACGAGATTTTGCAACGAGAACGTGCTTCATGTTCTGCTGCGTCATACATGTATTGTTTTCAGCCAAAAAAGTTCAACTTAAAACTGAAATCATAAATTATGCTAAAATTGCAAATAACCAAATGCAGAAAATAGGGTCAACTAGCGCTTGCTAGCTACATGTACTATATGTATAGTGATATGTATAGGTATATTACTTTAGTTTCATTCTCTACCCGGAATTACTACATTGGGGCTAATTAAACATATAAGGTAGCAGAATCTTCTTCTTCTAGTTGTAATAAAATCTTATTTATTCATTGCAACGCCACTTGTTGTGGTAGATAGAGCTAAGATGAGAAAATGTGCTTTTTATTGATTCTTTTCTTCTTCTTCTTTTTTTTTTAATTTTGAAAGAATTGTTTGACATAGTGGGAAATACACTGAGTTCAATGATTAGATAAATATCAAGCTACAGCGGGTTAGCTTAGCTTCGCATGAAGAGTAGACGCAGCTCGGTCCAAATGTAAGACAAGCACTGCCAATGACTGCACCCTAAAGCTCAGTGATTAGCATGTTTTATCTTGGTTGCTTAAGCCCTAAAAAATATTTAGTGTAAAAGCAGCAAGTTTTTAAAAGAAATAGTGCAGTGTGTAACATAAACACTCATACAAGGTAAAATCTTCTCATCTAACTCTCAGCGAAAAAGTCAAAATCATATTTCCCAAAATGTCACATGTATCCATCCATCCATCCATCCATTAGTTTCACTGCGTGTCCAAAGAGGGTCGCGGGGGGCTGTAGCCCATCCCAGCAGGCAGTTGGTTAGCTTAGCGCCAGACCTACAGTAAATAATTTGCTCATTGTGAGTAAAACTATTTTATTTTTTGAGGAATTCTTTTGAGGATTTTTTTTACATTCTTCCCGACAAAGTGCATTTGGACAATCAGCGAGTTTCCTTACGCCTCTAGAAGCTGATTTTTGGGTGTTGTTATCTAACCATCTGTAAAACTAGCGCAGACCTCCGTTAGGGCCGGTGTCAAACAGCATACAGAGACTTCAGAGAAAAGAAATGAAATTCATAGCAGATGATCCAGATTGTTTATGGGTTCTTCCTGTCCCTATCCCTCCAGAAAGTTTGGTGCAAGTTTGGTTCAGTGCTTTTTGTATAAATCTGCTGACCTCTATGATCCACCTAACACTGCTTATCTTGTGTTTTGACAGCAACTGAACCCTCGCACTCGCTCCCATGACACTTACTCTATAGTGAACAGGACGGGATAGAGTCGAGTCAGCTGACCGCGCCACATCACTGGTTTACAGGCTGCAGGGACAAAGGCAAACATTCACAAAAGCCACACAAGAGCAAACATCATGCTCCCTGTAGCATCCAAACACTGGCTTTTGGTTCCAAGGATTTCAAGAGTTCACAAAAATGGCAAAAAGAAGAATTTTCCCACTTAGCCCTGGTATTACCTCACCAGGTGAAGTAGTTTAGGTTTCAACTGTGCAGGTATTCTGCCGCCAACACAGTACAACAGTGCTGAATGGAAATTAGTTTGTTGTGCTCACAGTATTTAAAAATTACATTGAAAATCTACTCATCTATGAAAACTATTGAGTTGTTTATGTATGTTTCTGTAGATCAGTAATTCCCAAACTGGAGGCACGTCTGCAGTTACCAAGAAATACTGTGTTGCTCAGCTAATTTGAAAACATAGAAATCATGATTTCATAATATAATATAATATTGTAAATCCACATATTTTTGTTTAGGAAGGAAAATAAATGTGCAAATACTGTATTATTACAAATTGGTGTGATGTCAGTCTTAAGTGTATTTATTGTAACAATAATCTATCGTAGTCTGACAGTTTTCTATTGAATCAGTTGTAATAACTTGACATGAAGTGCTGCGATCGAGAGTGCATGAAAACTAGTAAACAAAATGCAGATAAAAAGCTAAACGTAACACGGCAGCTACGGAATCATTGTGTCCGCTGGTTTCTTTGCCGTGAGATGCAACTGAACGATTCCTTAAAGGCATCACATCCATATGTATTAATATAAATGTTGGCAGATAGTACAGTAGAAATCATAACTTTTTCATTTGTCGCATGTCAGTTTGAATAGAGAGATATATATGTTTTCTGTACATACACTCAGTTGACAGTTTATTAGGAACACCTAGCCGAAACTAATGCAGTCTAATCCAACAGTCCTGCAATAAATGCTCCGTCAAGGAGGTTATAATGTCACTTCAACCTTATGGTCATTTTGGAGGCTGCCATTTGTGGGACTGTTGACCTGTATTGCGTTGCAGGTGTTTCTATTATTTTGTCCAACCATTTATATAAGTGAAGGTAGGTTAAATAACAGAAACACCTGTGGGTGTAATGCGAAGTAGCCAGCGCAGCACAGATTAGATCCTCCACAATGATTATATGTAAATTTCTATGTCATTGTACGTTTTGATTTATTACACTGTAAAAATGTTTTTTTATCAATCATGTAAAATGTGTCTGTCCCAATTTATTTTGCTTTTTTATTCTCAGTTGTGTTTTTTTTTTTTTTTACTGTAACGGGCACAAGATGTGTCACTAATAAATATAACACAGTCAACAATGGTCTCATTTGTCACCTCTGTGCTCACACTTGGAAACAATACTGAGGTGCTTCTACAGATATAAGTTCATGAGGTGACCACAGCTCATATCCGCAGCACACCCACAAACACAGTTACCATCAATACATCTTCATCAGTCAGGTCTCATTTGTATGAATAATATGCCATTCTGTGTTTGGAAATATCTGACATATCTCTGAAGCATTTCACAATGCTTACACATATATTTCATACAGTTTGACACAATGGAAATGTTGTGTCATGTTTTGGCATTCAGTTTGTACGTCTGTGTTTTATACCAGCAGCGATGGAGCACAGCAGCACTGATAGATATATATTTCTTCTTCATGCATAAAGCTAATGATTGATAAATTGTACTGTAAGTAGTTCAGAGGTGTCGCGTTTAGTGGAAACACTCCCACACTTACTGCTCAGTTATCTTCATCTGCATCTGCTGTGTGTTTGTCTGACGAAGAAACAAAGAGGTAAAGGGGATGAAAGGTTGTATACGATGTGCTCCTCTATCCGAGTGTCTTAAGTCAAACCGTTCCCACACACAGACCTACATCTGCCTGACGAGTGTGTGTGGTCATGAGTGCATGAAAGTGTGTGCACATGCATTTGAGTCAGAGGTTGTTTTTGTGTGTGTGTGTGTGTGTGTGTGTGTGTGTGTGTGTTTGTGTGTGTGTGCGTGGGTTGATCAGGGTTGTGTTTCTGAAACGAGCTGTCTAAGCTGTGGTGCTTGATCTTTCTTCTCTTCTTCAGCTCCAGCAGAAAACTGCAGTTTGTAGCTTTGTCACAGACGTGACAAGAGGAAGGCGAAAGACTCCGAGCAGTGATGAAAAAATTTATTAGATTGTCTGACATGTGGAGGCCTCCTCTAAAGTCACCTAGGGTTTCTCACCTCCTCCTCTTCTTTGCTGCTATTTTAAGCTGTTTTTTTTTTTTAACCTTTCTGTCTGCGCTTCTCTTTAGACTTGTGTAATTCTACTAATCACTTTTCTCTCGTTCTGTTTTCCTGTATCTTTATCTTTTGTGCAACAGACTCAAACACACATTTGAAAGCCAGAAGCAACCGGTGGAAGAAGCATTCAGCTCTTTAAAGTACAACAATACAGTAATGTAAAAAAATAATCCATTACAAGTAAAAGTCGTAAGAAGTACAGTAGAGGAGGCTTCCATTTCTCTTATCTGACATCTGTCTGCTAATTACCCATGGCATTTAAAGAGGATTACATATCATATATCATTCTCGATATTTATTTGAATGCAAGAATTCAGATGTTGCAAACAGATCAGGGACTGTTGCAACATATTAAAAATAAATTAAATTTCACTAATCAACTTTTGCTTGTTGTCTAAATAAGCATATATTTCTCAAAATATGCATTGTTTAACAATAATATTATAGTATTATTTACTTGTAGAACAATATCATAATATTACTTGGGTTGGGCTGAATTCTCCCATTCAAATAAAAATTGTGAATGATATGTCAGATGTAATCATCTTTAAATGGTTTATGTAATTAGCGGACATATGTAAGTTTATTATATAAAAGTTTGGTTGGTCTAGTCTAAATAGTCGCTAGGGTAACTGAGAGAAATGCAAAAAGTGTTGCAACTGTCAACGGTCTCCCCTACAATATTTGCCTCTGAAATGTAGCGAGTATTGGGCACCAGTCATAAATTAGCATAAAATGGAAATACGTGAAGTACAAGTACTTCAATCCTTGAGTAAATGTTTAGTTACTTCCCATCACTGCCACTTGCTGCAGACATCACGAGACAACACAATCTTTATTCACTTTTTTTATTTTGCAGCACAGTAATGTCAACACTTTTATAATAAACATTTTTAAGCCATTATGTGTATGAAGAGGGAAAAGGGTATTTAATGAAAATGCCACATTTGTCAATTACATTGCTACCAAAATAAAGCTAACTGATACTGAACTATGACATACAGCAACATGTTAACAAGTTACTCATTATGTAAGTGGTGAGGTCACAGCTTCATCTTACAGGTGTATTGAAAATAAGTGACAAAAGATCCAAAGCAGTATCATACAGAGCAAATTACACCAAGGCTGAAAAACACCCGTCGCCAAGCTACACAGCAAAAAGCATTCCTCCTCCTCCTCCTCTTGTTTCAGGGTTTTTTGTTTTTGATTACATCATATGTGTCTTTCTGACCTTTGTGTCTCAGACGCTGAGGGAGGAAGGATTAAATATTAGAATAAAAAAATAAATATTAAAATTAATATATATAATAATGAAATATTTAATTTCAAAATGATGATGGTAGGAACTTACCTGGTAATGGTCATTCTGGGATCTGCCTGCTTCCGCTGGAACGAGATGCTGTCTATCAGAACCTGAGGATAGATGTATGGATAATATTAGTACAACAACTAAGAGCATCAAGATGCAAAGAGGCTAATCTGATTATTACTATTTTGATTATTATTATAAGCACAATTAGTTGTTCCTATAGACCAGGAAGAACACAAAAAGTATTTTAGGGAATGCAAAACTTATTGTGAAGGAACAAAAAATCGATATAAAAATCCATCGTGGCCTCCGTCATTTCCCCATTTCTAAGCTTTGTGCTAAGCTAAGCTAACTGGAAGCTTCACATTAACCATACAGACATGAACATAAATGAAATGATCACAGATTCACATAACATAAAGTGGAGCACCACTTTAGCGTCTACCATGGTGAAGTGCTAACATAGTGGCTGACTTTTTATATTTTATTTTATTTTTATTTATTGTGTATTCAAAACACAGAAAGTAATTCCTAGTACTTCAAAACATGAAAACATTTTTAAAATGACCAATTTACAGATATATATACATATATATACATAAATAGATATATAGATAGATAGATAGATACTTTTCTTGTTAGAAGTGGACTGGACTGGACCGGTCTGAGCATGAGCCGCGATGAGATAGATACCCACTCCTATCCCAATCGTAGCCACCACATCTCCTATTATTATGCCCATCATGGAGGCCAGCTCCAGCTCTATGCAGTTGTCACAGGCTGGTTACAGACAGACAGACAGACAGACAGACAGACAGACAGACAGACAGACAGACAGACAGACAGACAGACAGACAGACAGACAGACAGACAGACACACACACACACACACACACACACAGCATCTTGAGAATCTGACATTTTTTTAAGTATGATTACTGTTAAGAATGTCTGTACTCACATTATAAACATTATAATACAGTATAAATGCAAGTCATAGATGTATGAAAGTACACACAAATACCATAAAATCATACAAAATACATGAGTGCTTTCATGACATTAGACAAACGCTTTGCTGCAGAACTTACTCCGAAATTTCACGTAGATTTTTAATTCTTCTCCTGCTGTCTTGGCGCTGGAGCAAATGTACTCCCCTGTTTCATCATCGCTGTAGAGCAAATGCCCTGTAAAATTTTCATTGGTTTCAGTGTTTATTATTACTGAATTGTCTCCACAAGACAGCTTAATCCCATCTGATACTGTTGTCACTGTCACTGTTGCCTCTTTTTTCTCAGCTTCTAGAAAAGAGAAACATTCAAATTTAAGACATTAAACCTGCACCATGTGCTAATTATTGAACTGCTTCTTGCAAATTCCTGACAAGCATGCTTTCATCAGGACAGATGTAAACATAATTTCACACATGCAGTCACTATCATGCAATGACATTTAACTGTTAAAGCAGTGTTCTTACCGTCTGCACAACTGACAAACGCTGTGGGAGGAATTAGGAAAGAAAGAAAACATTTACTTTATTGAAACTGGTAAACAATTTGGTACCATTAACATAATTGAGAATTTTGTTTCTTAAAATTAAACTGATATAAATGACAGTCCTCATTCTGATTTCACGTCATGTCATTAAAAACTAAAATTTTGACCGAGGCCTACCTGTCAGCGTCCAAAGCAGCAGCAAACAGCCAGGCAAGACTAAGTGATTTTTCATTATGTGTTTATTCCTCTGAGTTCTGCTGAAGACAGACGGAGGTATTTCAGATCACTGTCAGTAAAAAAGCGAGAATACAACAGAAAACAGGAAGGGCGCCATTTTCTGCTGCCAGTCGACCATTTTATACCACTTAGTGTAAAAGATAACTGATGATGAAAGACAAATACAATCTGATATCCACAGCAAATTTTAAAATATATGTACTGACCTCAAAATAAGAAGAGCTGCAGTGTCTCTGCTGTAAGAGCGTCTAGATCCAGTCCGAGTTTCTCTCTGTATGTGTGTGTATGTGTGTGTGTGTGTGTGTGTGCATAGGAAGTGAGTGTGATTGGTTTATTTTTCCCTCTCAGCAGGCTCTGTTGATATCTTCATCTGGAGGACTTAGTGTCTCTGTGACTTCCAGCAAATGACACCATATGTTAGACACCATGTGCATTTAACTTCATGCTGATTCAAACTTCTGCTCCACTACAGTTCAGAGAGAAAACGTACACTTTTTCCCTCAACGCCCTTTATTTGACAGCTCGCAAATTACGATTTGACAAGTAAAACATATGATAAGCCTATAAAATATGATGCTTTGTTATAAACTACTCAAATTACTGACTTACTGCAAAAGTGAGGTGCCACTTATACATTATTGCAACCGCATCAATAATGTAGTAATATAATATACATATAATAGTACACTGACTTAACTGGAGCCAGAGATTTACTTTTGTTACTTGAATGCATTTTGCTAGTAATACTTGCATACTTGGTGTGGTACATTGAATTTTTAAGTTAGTTAGTTCATTAAAGGATCTAAATACTTCCTGCTAATGTTAGGATACACTGTAAGTGCAATTAAATGAAACTGGATATGTAATATAAACTGTATTTGCAACAGTCAATTGTTCATTCATTCACTGTCTAGTACTTCATTTTCATGACGCAGATATTCACAGATTTAAAATGTACCAAGACAGTTGAACCTGGAAATTTCACCCACATACCATTATTCATTTTGTCATAGCAGCTTTCACATTTTCCAAAACACACAAACAGAATCTGTGATTCAAAATAAAAAAGAACTGGAAATGAACTCACTACCAGCTTGATATAAGCTGAACTGACTGATCAGTCTGTTAACACTGACTGTCTAGTTGCTTTCTGAGACGCGTGGAGCAGCTCCATCTGGTAAAACAAAGACATGAACACAACCGTGTGTGTTCAGATAAATATTTTAATTTCCTGCATGTTTAAATGTTTGTCCCGCTGTGTGTGACTGCAGACTACATTCCCTGGTTAGCACAGAAGCAGCAGAGAGAGAGAAAGAAAGAAAGGAGATGCTGCCACAAATTCTGCTTCCTGTTTGAAGAAAAGCCACAATACACTGTGACCTAGAGCTAACACCTGGCACACACACACACGCACGCACGCACGCACGCACACACACACACACACACACACCCACACACACACACACACACACACACACACACACACACACACAAACATAAATTATTCTCTTCTGCACCTGCTACTGTATCATTCCCAGTAAAAAAAAAAAAAAAACATGCAACGATGCTTTCACCATCACAAAACACACACTCATCCTCAGCACCATGCGTAAAATACACATTACCTTCATGACTAACAGAAAATCCTCCATATTTCCCAGTTTATAAATCAACTCAAAGGTGCCCCCTGGTGAGTACCAATAAAACTACAGCAAGTCCAGCATTTACTTACATACAATTTCAATATTATCTTTATTAGATGTCCTCTTTTATACACATATGCATATGCATACAAATATACAGTACATGACATGTTACATGTCCATATACAAATACATACTCTATAATTATGGACCACTTTATTTAGGTATTAGCGGTCAAAAATGTAAAATCTCACATACAGTACATTATCCTGGACATTCTGGTCTTAGCATAGAACATTTAATGCATTCCAATAATGCAACAGGGACGACGACGTTATGAGCATGGTGGTTACAGGAGGAAATCATGTCCAAACATTTCAGAATATGAGCTTTTTTATGTAGAAATCATACTTTGCATTGTTGAGACAAGCAGTGTAAATACCCGAACGCTCGATTCAGAGAGACAAGAACAGGGACAGTTTTGTTTCGCAGACATGATACTCACATTGAGCGTGTTGATTCTGTTATCTGGTCCAGAAACTGATAAGAGCTCCACAATAACATAGCCTGTGGTTGCTGGTCATCCGCTGTCCAACTAGAAGGTGACGGATGAGTGGTAGAATGACTGACTGGCAGTTGTTCTGGGTTTCCTCTTGGACAGCTGCACTGTTGGGAGCAGTTATGCATGCATGTACAGTCGGTGTGCTAACTTTGAGGTAAGTCAGAGCCAGATCTCCTCACTGCTTGTGCTGTTCACCTTATAGATGTAGCCCACCATCGGATACCTGGCGAAACCTGGGAATCATCGGGGAGAAAGTGTAAGTATAAATAATAAAAAATGCAGCAGTATCAAAATGTATTTCCCTGACCTCTGGCGGCATAGGCTAAAGACAGATCTTCCTCCTCCTCTTCCTTCTTCTCTCCCACACTGTTCTGCTGGGCAGCCTCTCGGGCTACGAGAAGAGATGCAGGAAAGATGGAGGACACGGGAGGATGCAAGAGAAACAATGATTCTGCGGGGATAGCTTTTAGGAAATAAACTCATTTTTATCTATTCATTTATTTATTTGTTTGTTTGTTTGTTTGATTAGGAGAGTGATGCCATTCTCTTGTGACCCTCTTCACCTCCATGTGAGGAAGGATACAGTATGTGGTCATGTTTAGAATGAGACAATAGTGCTGTTTGGACTTGGTACATCATTTTTCACTGAATCTTGAGGCGTCCCATTTGTTATTGTTTTTCAACTCACTTTCAGATGCATCCATCACAGACAAGTACTCTTCTAGGATCTCTATACTGTATGTCTTTTATCTTTCTGTTTTCCAAAGAAGCTGATGCTGACACCCTCTATGACGTTACATCTACATATCAGTTCTTCTAAGGATATTATTAGTAAATTTATTTGGGAATATGCATGTAAATAATAACACATGGTGCATATTACAAATTAATGATTTAACAAATCTCCAGATACTACAGAAACAAAACACCCTGCGAGTCTGGGACCCACAGGTAGGATCTAGGATCACCTGTAGGATTTATGGACTGAATAACTCACTGATTGTTTGTAACAAGAACCTGGCTCGCATTTTACACCCAGATGGAAGTTTGTTGGAAACTTTTGTGTGGTCATTTACATCAAATTCCAGCACGCAGAGCATCCTATTGTGGGAAACTCTTACCTTTTCTCAAAGTGCTGAGGTCATTGAGCTGCATGTTGGAAGGCAGAGACATGTTCTCTCTGGGGATGATGTTCATATCAGCTTTCTCTGTCTTCAGATTGACAGAGTCACTGTGCAGGAAATATGGAGCAGAGATATCAAACTCGGACATGAGGTATTCATAAGAGAACAAAAATGCCTTCATCAGTGTTTTCCTTCCAGTCCACTGATGTGCTGAGATGGAAGTTATTAGTGATATATCTGTCAAAGTGGTGTCAATTCAAAGAAGGTGGCTCTGGGAAAAGGGAGAATGGGGATATCCACTTCTTAATAATTACTTAACATTATAGCTCACTTTTTCAGTATCAAAGATGTGTTTATTCTCTACAAGTGACATGTGGATGTGATTATGTGTAAGGCTGGGTTTTAAGGCTGAGGCCTAGTGTCTTCAGTACAGTCTGCAGGACACTGTCTGGTCTTCACCGTACAATATGTGTGAGGTGCTGAAACCATGACAGAACATGTGACACGTTAAAGGAATAAGTTGACATTTTGGGGAAATAAACATATGCACTTTCTTGCTGATAGCCACTGCCAGCAGATGTTTAGTTTAGCTTAGCATAAAGACATATGGGAAATGGGTAACAGCTAGCGCCTGGCCATGTCCAACAGTATAAAAATCCACTTACCGGCTCCCTTACTTTTTGGCTTTGTGCAATCACTTCCTGGGGTCTCTGGTGGTTGCCTAGCAACCTCACTGTGACAACATTATTCCTTGGTAACTTTTGCTAAGCTAACCGGCAGCTATGGGTGTCTACATATTTAACACACAGTAATGACAGTGGTATTGACTTGCTTATTACTTCTTACCTCCTTACACTTTAGCACGTAAAGAATCACCACTTTCTGGTTAAAAGATGATGCTAACTTTCTGTCTACCATTACACATCTACAACAGTCTTTATCCAGAATCATCTGACTGTTGGACTACTTTGCTTCTTCTCAAAATCTAATGACAGAAGTTTGATTACTTTGTTTACCTTTTCTTGGTCATCAGAATCTCCACTGGCTCGTCTGTAACATAATACACAGAGATGTATATATATTACAGGTTTTTCTAGGCGACTTGCTGACTGCACACAAACACACTGCAGTCTCACCAATGGTCTTGCTTTTGTTTTTTTGCATGAGGCAGAGAACTATCAGACTGAGGATGAGGAGGGCCATGAAGGCCATGGCTCCCCCAGTCACTATTCCCAGCATGGGCACCTCCACACGAGACTGCAGGAACTCTGAGGAGAGATGGAGAGAGTGAAATAAAGGAGTAATTTGACATTTTGGGAACAACGCTTATTCCCTGTCTTGACAGAGTTTGATAAGAAGATTGATAACACTTTTATATCTGTACGGTAAATATGAAGCTGCAGCCAGGAGACAGCGTAACATAATAGAGGCCTTATTGGTTTCCCTTTGCCTTTTACCATCCCTGACCTGCTAACGTGAGGTTGCTCTGCACCGTTCCCACACTGTTGCTGGCGTTCAGCGAGACATTCCCTGATAGGCTACTGAGCGTCACCCTCAGCGTGTGATTGGTCAGCCAGGGGTAGCTTCGTGAGTCCAGGATGAGGAAGTCAGAGGTGTTAGCTACCAACTGGCCAGACTGGTCGACGAAGGTGATGGTGGCAGGTGGGTTGGACCGTACCAAGGCGAATAGGACCAGGGAGAGGCCTGGGTCTGAGGTTTCACTGTAGTGGGCGTTCACCCTGAGGATCTCTGGCTGGACTGGGAGACAGAGCAGAGGGATAACTCAGCACTTTAATCAGTGTATCAACAGAAAATAACTGCGTCCACATATAATCCTGAAACATTTCACACAGACTCACACTGGACGTTGAGTGTGACTGTGGCGTTGTAGCTCTCTCCTGTCCGGGGATTTGAGGCCACACACACTAGCTCCCTGTCCCACTTTCTGGCCTGCAGAGAGAAGGTGCTGTTGTGATTGATCCCTGGTCTCATGACCTCAGAATCTTCCTGCGATGTCATCACCAGGCGCCCACGGTTGGGTGATGGCTCTCCCTGCGGCACCCCGTTCAGGTACCAGGTCAGCATTGGAGGGGCGTGAGGATCCCAGCCATCTGATTGGCAGTTAAACCTGTGTGTCGTGTTCTCATGCATTGTCAATGCTCCCCGGTGCCATCCATCAATTTTGGGGGCGGGCTCAATCGCACCTGTGGTTAAATAATAATTATATAATTGGACTAGGAACAATAGGAACAAAATATGACAAAATAAATCATTTCAATTTTTATCTAACCTGACTGTAAAGGTACCAAAGACGAATTTCTCTAGATGTGTGACTTTATGTGAAGTGTCAGACTCAAGCTGAATTCTGTTAAACAAAAGAAACAGGTCCGGTATAATGACAGTATAGTTGTGTACCTCACCTGTCCAGGATAAGGCCAGTGTGTGAAGGAACACAACAGCAGAGCCCGATGCCCACCTCCTCAGACACACACGCTCCATACTGGCCCAATGGAGCACCGCATTCACACACACATCTACCTGCATGCACAAGAAATTACAAATGTTACTGTAAAGAAAATCATTCTTCATAACTGGAAACAACTACAACAGCATAGTGTTTAAGGTTCACTTCAACTAAAAAAAAAAAACATAACCATAACCTCTACCAGTGGAGATATTTTGGATCTGAAAACTACAAATCACTGACCATACTGTCGGCATTTGAATGGGATTGTGGGTAATGTAGGCACCAGGTTTTGACAAGAAAAAAGAATCTGTGAAATAAAACAGATGACATTTCTGATGCATTGATTCTGAAACTTTTTTAAACTGTATATCATGAGTCTAAAAAAAGGGTATAGTGATGCAGTGCTAACACAATGGAGAGCTCTTTTAATGACCTTCTTACTCTGAGCAGACCACAGACCTCACTGTGGACAGCTTTCATTGCAACATTGAAACTCCATAAATAAGGTCTATGGATTATCCCAAGGAACCACCTGCAGCAATCTCAGAGATGGATATTGCAAAACATAAACAATGACTCAATGCCACCGTGGGAGCATGAGGCTGTAGGCTTCAGTTTGTTATTCAACTGAACTCACCTTTCACTTAGACTCTGATGGTTGAAAATGAGACGCAGACAGAGCTACTGAAATGAAATTACCCAATCAATGCAATAAAAATAAACACAACAGACGGTGACATGCTGAGACTCTCATTTTTAAATCATTCGCTGCCTGTCCAGCTTTGATTTGCAGACTTACCTCATTACAACAATATAAAACATTCACAGGCTTGTTTGGATCTGTGGTGAATATGCACACACACACACATTCATACAGTAAGTGCAAGGAATGAGTCAGGTCCATGGTCATGTCTAGTGCTTGCTTGCAATCTGGGTCATGTGATCTGTGTGAGCACCTCAGACGAAAGCAGGAACTGAGCCGACAAGGAAACTACACATAATTCTACACATAAGGGGACAATGAAGAAAATGATCTTTTACACATGCACACACATCATGGAAGGTGTTGCAGCTCTGTGCATTCAGGCTGAGGATACTAGAATTGCACTGACATTCAGGGCAATTTAACAGGCAGCAAGGGGCTATGTATTTCAGTGTAGGTCTACACACACACACACACACACACACACTCTCTCTCTCTCTCTCTCTCTCTCTCACACTGCGCTTTGCAAGGCTGCATGCAGGCATTTCACTACAGATGTGTGCACTGAAATACAGAAATGAGACCCTATATAATACACACACACAGTATTACCTCGGCCCTTTCTGCAGACGCTGTTGTGATTCAGCCTGCTGGAGCTCCATGGCAGCAGAGGAGGAGAGAAGGGAGAGTGAAGGATGGTGATAACAGCAGAGAGATGAGAGGCAGCCCTCCCTGACTCAGTTGCTTTCCCATCTGCGTACACTCATGCACTTAAACACACACACATATACACACACAGCTCTCTGCAGGGTATACGGCAGCTCCAGTAGCAGCGTTCACTAGATGGCAGGGCTGGCTGACGCAGGCAGTCACGCTTTCGCCACTCCAAGAGAGTGGGAAGGGGGGGGCAGCTGAGGAAAGAGAAGAGGGTGAAGGCAGGTTAAATGAGCAGAGGACGCAGAGAGAGAAGGAGAGGGCGGGCACAGAGTCATGAGGGAAATAAAAGAGATGTGGGAGAGGAGGGGAGAGAAGACAAGAGGAGAGGAGAGGAGAGAAGACAAGAGGAGAGGAGAGAAGACAAGAGGAGAGGAGAGGAGAGAAGACAAGAGGAGCTTTGTGCAAAACATCAATCTTTAACGATCTGCCCAGGGATTGAACGTAGCTTGTGGTGGATAGAAGAGAGTAAACTGTCAGTTCAGGGGGATAAACTCATCTAAACAAACTCATCCACGATTCCTGTCCATCACCAGGCATGTTGAAGTCACCGCTGATATACAGAGGCTGACACACCACAAGGCTCACATTGTCTGAGCTCAGTTACTTCAGACTGGAAAGCCTCTGCAGTGCAGCTGTACAGACCAGAGCAGCAGCATGCAGAGCACTGCAGCCAAAAGGCAGACAAAAGAAACAAGCTCAGAGTAAAGGTGTATTTCCATGGGAACATGCCAAATTGTGACTTACAGAGAGATTACATTACTCTCAAGGAAACACTGCTTTCATTAGTTTTTGTCTCATTAAGTAATAATAAAAAAAATCTTTTGTTTGGGATCCTTGAAGAAAAAGCATTTTGATCTTATGTATATCACCAATCATCTTTGGAACAAGGTCAACAGAAGGTTAGGAAGCATCTAGACTTCATGAGCTGATGAAACAATATTGCATATTAAAGGCATTTTAAACCCAGTATTGCATCAGTAAATGTAAACGGATAGCTGTGTAAATTGATACTGCACAGCACATCTCCTCACTCACTATTGACAGGACCGGTTGGTGCTAGACAGTCAGGTAACACCTGTCTTTAAACCTTCTGGATGAAACTCAAATATTTGTAAGAACGAACACACACACACACACACACACACACACACACGGCAGAAAGAGTGAGCTGTTAGCTGCCATGCAAACTGGTGAAATGGACCCGTCACGTCTCATCCTGGAGTTGATGCTCCTGTAAGTGTCAGAGCGTTCGTGTGAAACGCTTTGATTGGTGATTGTGCTGCGCTCACTCTTTTCATCCCCGAGTGCAGTGCAGCAAGAGTGTTTCTGGTTCAACAGCACCGTGTTGTGCAAGAGCTGCCAATTGGAGCCGGATGCTACTGCATAGTCAGTTGACCCAGGTGAATGACGATTGTACCTTTTTCATTGATGCCAGCGGGTCTTTTGACCTGTGTAAAAGGGGCTTTACAAACTGCACGGACAAGATTTCCCCACTGTAAAAATATCAGCTTGTGTCTTCATCACAACTTTTTAAAATCAACAAATTTCAGGAATCTTAACAAGATTATATAAAATAAACAAACAAAAAAACAAACAAACATTTGTTAGTATTTTCACATATTAATATCAGTACCGCCCCCAAAAGTCCAGTATCGTTTGGACTGTCAGATTTAAATCATCACAACTAGTCTGGAAGCCGGTCGTGGCATCAGTCAACAGTAATACAAAAGCTTTCATTTCTGTATCAGGCATGTAGCTGGCATCACAAAGACATACAAGTCATGACCTTTTTAAATTATTTCTTTATTTATATATATTTATTTATTCATCTCAGTTTGGTTGATATTCTTTTTAATCATTGTTGTTGCACTTTAGTATTTTTGTACTCAACAGAAATGAACATAAAAACAAAACAAAAAAGAAAAAAAGAAAACAAAAGAAAAGAAAATTTGACAAAATGAACCAATAGAAAACAGAATGAACCTAAAACAGGAGTGGAGCAGAGAGCTGGCTTGCTGAGAAGGGAGGCCGGGGTGGAGCAAAAAGATAGAAGTCAGGGATGGTAGAGTTAAGACAGGAAAAGAAAAAGGGGAGGAGATGGGTCAGTCTGATCAGGGAGATGTGTGTGAGGCAGCTCTCTCCTCCCCATTACCTCTGAATCTGGTGCTGTGCTTTCCATTCACTCGAGCTGTCCCTTCCTGTGTGCCTCTGCTCTTTCCCCCCTCACAAGGATCTGAAACAACAGTTCTGGTACTGGTCACGGTATCAGACGAAGTGGAGCCTCTGGTCTTAATTTTAGTGTTTCTATCCTGTCATGGGACAAGAGTCATGCAATGTCTTCCATTCCAGCCATTTCCTCCCCAAAAAACCCTGCAAAGTACTCAATTCATTCTCTTCCAGATCTCAGTTTTGGCTTGGTGTAAACAATGAGAGAAAACGAGAGGAAAGATCTGAAAGAGGAACAAATGAGCTGGAGGGGAAAGTTTGATGAAATGAGGAAAAGCTTCTTCTGCCCAATGAGACATCAACTGACTTTTGGGAAGAAACAGAAAATGCATCAGATCCAGTTAATTTCATGAATCTGTCCCACTCTCACCGATTACTCCTGTATGCACTCTTGTTTAGAAGCTAATTACATCACATCTGAGTAAGAGCGAATGCTGGTAAACAGGAAGTGACATGATGTGAATGGAAACCACAGGTGCTGCATGACACCACCTACAGCTCTCAGATGCATATAGCAAACAATATGTCAACCATGCAGCCAGGTACTGTGAAATCTGGCCAGTATAAACACATACAAGTGGAGCTATATTCTTTGCACCAGTCTCTTGCTGGACAATTATAGACTCAATATGCAGGGGTAGAGTATATGGGAGGATAAATAGAGAGAAAATAATAAAACTTAAAAAAAAAAAAAAATCTAAAAGAAACGGGGGGAGGGTTTCAATCCTCTGCTGTGGTCCCCAGTGTGCTGCAGCCTCCATCTGGCTGTGCTTTAGCCTCATTCAGCTAAGGGTGCACAGACCATGGTAGACATGTTTAAGGTGGGCGCACCTTGCCCTGCTCTGACCACAACCTTGTATTCCTCTGCCGTGGAAGAATTTAAACGATTCCTTCCTATGGTCGCCTCCTGGAAATGTTTCCCTTTTATGGTTTGGAGGTGTGTCCAGGTGTATCCAACTAAGACAGGATCCATTAACCATTCATGAAACGTTGCTTCCTCCGATCGTCCCTTACAGGCTTGGGAGGTTTGGGGGGTGAGGAGGAGTAGGAGGAGGAGAGGGGCAAAGCAAGGAGCGCTGAAACGATATAAGTTAAAGAAAAGCAAAAGAGGGGAGAGGGCGGTTGAGTAATAGTAGTTGTAGATTCCTCCTTGGTTGCCATAGTAACAAGGTTAGCTTGGAAGGAGGGGGCCATGTCCGTAATGCTTCGTCTGATCAGAAGCCGATGTAATAAAAGGTGGTGGGCGGATCACAGCAGACAGGTAAGGGCAGTAAGAGAGAGAAAGAAGAGGGTTTGTCCGTCTCCACACTTGTGATGTTTAGGATGATATGTCAGCTATTTTACAAGTTATTCCCTCGTTTTTTGTCTTTTTTTTCTTCTCTTTTTTAGAGTGTCAAGTCTCTGTAGCACCCGAACCAACCCAGACAAAGCCCAAAGCCTGACCCTGTATAGCCTGCCGCAACTACCCCATTAACAGAAAACAGGCCCAACATCAACAAGAATGACAGTCACAACAACATCAACGACTGAAATGATACTTTTAAGAGCAACACAAAATAATTACTCTCCTCTTATTCAAGTGTCTCGATATAATAATATTAAAACAAATAAGAACAATCTTTTTTTACGAGACAGAAAGAGCACTGTCTCTCTTCTCTCTGTCCTCTTTTGGCTAGAAATCTCAAAGATTCATAAAACAAAAAGAAAAACACTTTGAAGACATCCAAAAATACAAATGATAAACAAGACCAATATAAAAAAGCCTCCCCAACAACATCTAAAAACAAAAAAGTAACAAAAAAACAGAAATTGCAATAGCGTTCTATACATGGCATCACTGTACAAGGAAAGGAGCAAATGTCTGGTAAAACTACCCACAATGCAATACACTGTCACTGACATGGGTAAGGAGGAAGAGGGATGGAGAAAAGGGGGAACACAAGGTGGGGAAAGTTAGGGTCGGAAGGGGTGGGGCTAGTGGAATTGAAAAGCAGGGTAACAGCATGACAGAGAGCGAGGGACTGTGAAGAGGGGTGGAAACAGACAGAGAGAGAGAGAGAGGATAGCTTGAACCGAAAGTGCAGAATTACTTAAGTAATCAAAGAACAATGTTGTCTTCCTTGCAACACAGAACTGTTTTTCCTTTAATAATAACAATAATAATAATAATAGTAATAATATCCATTATAATAAAACTTCTTTTACAGAAAACAGTAATAACAATAAGAGTAACAATATTGACCATAATGCCTTCATGGACATTAGCCGTAAAAATTAATTTTAAAATAAAATAAAAAAGAAAATGAATGCCAGAACAACAAAAAAAAAAAAAAACCCAAAAAACAATGAGAGCTGGTTTGTCCTGTGCGATGTCACTGAGCTCCATCTTTGGAGAGAGCGTTTTTGTTGCCCAATTGGAGCCTGACCCAAAACACCCGCCACCCGGCCAAAAAGTGACCGCCGCCGAGATTTCAGCCCGCTCCGGAATGATCTGCTGCAGGTCAGCAGGAGGGGGGAGAGAGGGTGGAGCAGACTGAACCTCATGGATACCTTTCCCCTATGCTCACCCCTTCTTCTCAGTCATGCTCTCTCTCTCTCTCTCTCTCTCTCTCTCTCTCACACTCACACACACACACACACACACACACACACAATCACACACACAATCACACACACAATCACACACACAATCACACACACACCTAATGTGAATACTTTGGGTTTGTGGCAGCACTGTGTATGTTGGACTCCATGGTCTTGCGAGTGTGACTGTATCAATTCATTGGCCAATGAGGCACATAATGAAGTATGCCAACAGTTAAGAGTACAAAGGATGAAAGGGGAGGTTTAGGTCAGGGCAGCGGGTGGGTGTGGGACGGGGGTGGGGTGGGCTAGGTTTGTAAGGGGAGGAGGTGAGGGGGTCGAGTTGAAAGAGGAGAGGAGTGGAAACCCAATCTACCCACGATGGGGAGTGAAAAGGAGCAGACAAACTGCGACAATGAATGCTGGATGTCTGTGCAGAAAATGCTGGCACTTTGACCTTTGAACCCTGACGCCCCACCTGTGACCCCCCCCACCCCTCTGATGTCTACACCCACCCACACTCCCCCTCTCTCACGCAGACTGCCCTCCCACGGACAGATGGAGACAGACAGATGGACGTAGAGTGCCCCCTGTTTGGGCAAACGACGGTGGTTTGGCGTGATGCTGCTCAACTCAAGTCAACACAACTCAGGATGGCTGATATGGACCGCTGTACACAGGATACACACTTTCCTACAGAAAGACACAGGGAGAGACGAAACAATATTATTATTAACAATATAGTTTTGCTTCTACTATTTGATTTTTCTTATCTTGGATCAAAGGCTCAATAAAAAATGACCCATAATGTCAGTCCATTTATCTTACAATATCTCAACAAAGATTTTCACTGCATGTCTAACATGCTTACATGTTATACTAGTATTAAAATAACTCTTAAAAATCTGGATTGGACTGGGTCATCGATCTCCACTAATTTTACACCTGAAGATCAGTTTACTTGTCAGCAGCAGTACTACTAGCCTCTGAGGACAGCTGTATAATGCTTTCTGTGGCATCGGCAGGCAAGGAAGCTGATGATGTCATCAGTGTTGTCTCAGCTTAGACTCTGAGACTACAAATTTTTAACAGAAGGTTTCTGTAACAAACAGTATGTGAAGTTAAAACTGAGGATATCTCAGCCTTTGCTGCTTTGATTTTGACTATCCGCTTTTCTAATCTGTCTCTTCTGAGGCCCTTGACTTTATAGAAGTTAAAAAAATTACAGTGAACTACTGTACAGTTGTCCCCCCCTTGGACTTCATTATGTTTTGTTTTATGCCACTAAATCACAGTGGATGTATAATATTGAGGATTTTTGACACCTGATGACATAAAACAATTTACTAACTGATAAAGAAAATGAAGAACAACAGATAAAACAAAAAATAACAGATCGCAGATATAATCCCTCCCTTTACTACAGCAAAACTGACTGCAGGTAATAACTGGACAACACATCACCTCTGTCCAACCAGAGTGACACGTTATTTAAGTTAAATATGTCTGTGGTTTAGATTTCTGTAAAACCTATATCTCATGGACAAAGATACATTGTAAACAAATCAGCACCCAGTTAGCAAGTGGATTAATTTGTTGCCCCGTTAATATTTGAGAGTCTTTTGGGTTGTATTCTTGCTGGTTTTGGTTTGATGCCAAAAAGCCAATGGGATTGAGTGATGTAAAAACAAAACAAGAAACAGAGGGTTAAAACTGTTTACAGGCACATAAAGATCTGCACAGGAGTGACATAAACAGATCAAATGGACAGATGAAGTGAAAGCCAGGTAATAAATGTCAAGTTTACCATAAAATCAAGGTCAAAAGCACTTAGTAAGCGATTAAACTCTATTAAAAATAAGTTTTACAAAGTAATTTATAGGGCGGTGTGGCACCAAAAGGAGCCTGCCTGATAAGTTTTGGCTGCGGGGAGGAAACCGTCTGAGTTTGCAACTGTACATGTTGCTATTAATGTATATGCAGTTGTCAAAGTTGTTCTTGTATAAAAAGAAGATAATCTCTTACTAACAAACCTTTGCTATGTTTGTGTGTGTACCTGTGCTAGACCCCAGCCTGCTCCATGCTGTACTGCAGGTCAGGGGGCTTGTAGCTGAGGAGCATGTCACTGGTGCAGGAGGAGGGGTAGCAGGCTGCCGCGTGGAGGTCCCCTTCGACATCACACACTGCATGAGAAACGCACGCATCTTTTAGTGATCTGGACAAGGAAAATCCACACATTGTTTCAGATATTTTCATGTCTCCTACTGACCTGACTCTTCCCGCTGGTGCAGCTGCTGGCTTCCTGTCAGTGACGTCTGGCTGAGGATGTCTGACATGCGAGCGGAGCTTAATGCCTTTCCAGCCAAAAGGCTCATCCCAGACATGGGCTCTGCCTGGTCCTGAGCAGAAAGTGAATAACAGATTTAGAATGAAATTTAATGAACAGCTTCTAGCAGCCATGATGACTCAGAACTTTGTTTGGATGATTGGATATGCTTATAGTGTATTGATGCCTCCAAAAACCATCTAACTGAATGTGACTTCTTGGTTCAGTCAGTCATGCAAACATTTGCTTTCTTCCTTCAGCTCTAACCCCACTAAATGAGCTCGCTCCAACACTACACTGGTGATGGCAATATTGGAGAATAAGCAGATTCTCATACCCAACAAATATTAACGTGCCATACAAATGTTAGATTGTTTCTGCCAATGCTTATGCATGCTATCACACTTAAATTACACTGAAAAGCACTTTGATTAGCTTTTTTCATGCTGCAGACTTACTACAGCTGCTCATAACAGAATGTAGTCAATCTGGTCTAAGTGAATTATCAGCAGGCTTTCACTCACATAGGCATCATCACAGGTCTGGATGGTGTGGTGGCGCTGTAGCTGTCCACGGGACCTATAGGCGTCACCCTGGGGACCTCGTGAATAGCCCACACCATTATGATCAGGCACCTCCATGGCCTGCCCCGGGGGCCTGCACTCCACATGCTCAGGTTCTGATAGAAAACGTAGGTTCACACTGTGTATTCAATTTTTATGTCTTATCTTAATGTCTGAGTTCTTTTAATGCAAGCCAGCAACACAAAGGTGATGGTAAACAAAAAATATTTCAGTCAGTGAGGATACAGGACACTGGACTCTAAATCTCTATAGTGAGTTTTGAAACAGCCCTGTTAACAGGTCTCACCTCTAGTTGCTTGAGCACTCCTTATGTAGCCGCCATGCCTGTGTGTAGGGGAGCTGTAGGGTGGGGTGCCTCCTCGGGGAGGCCCCAGGAGCTCATGACCTTCTGCCGCCTTGGCCAGCAAGCCCTCGTGTGGGTGGTGGTAGCCAGTCGGCACCTCATCCTCCTCCATGCTCTCCGAGTGAGGTAAGCTGGAGCAAGGTGCCTGGGCTGGGTGCTGCTGAGGCTGGACCTCCGGGGTTCGAATCTGGAGTAGGTGGAGGTAGTGCTGGCCTCCGGAGGCACCTTGTGGCGCCGGTGGCTCCAAGCTCTCACCCTGGCTCAGCTGGTGGAGAAGCAGCATCTCTCCATACTCTTGGGGTGGACCGCTGGGTGGTGTGGGGGGTGCTGGACATGAGCGGGGGCTCTGCCTCTTCAGCAGGGCAGCCAGGTCTTGGGGGGGCAGCCTGGGATCAGCATGGCCTGTTAAAGAGTGGCGGGGGGACAGGAGGCCCTGCAGGGTGGGAGTGACGTGCTGTTGTGGGGGGCGGTAGTCCAAAGGAGTTGGGGAGAGCAGGGCCTGCTGTAGTGTAGAGGGGGTGCCATAGCTGCCAGTCCCCACCGCCCCGCTCTGGTAACCCTCCAGGCTGGGGACTTTGAGGGAGGCTCCCTGCAGGTAGGGACTAAAAGAGCCAACCACCCCGGAAGCGCCCCGAGAGGCAGCTGTGTCGCCAGAGAAGAGGTGGGGATTGAAATGGGCCTGGTCGTAGCCCGATGTGAAGCGGCCAAGGCTGCGACTGGAAGGGGGGACAGGAAGAGGGAATGCAGAGGATAGTTAGCTGCCTGTTGTCGAACAGCAACAAGCTCCCAATCCTCTTTAAGATGCAAGTACATCACTGAGCTTTCAACAACCTACAAGAGGACTTCATCAAGTCACTGCACAAAGCTTAGCAACCATTCAGGTTGGGTCCAAGTTCAAGTATTTACTAAGAGGTAAGGACACTTCCAAAGGATAAATTTTGATTATTGTGTGATTGAAGATTGCTACATGTCCTCTCAGTGAAGGCGGTCCTGGTTACAGGGGACTGTTCATGGGATGATTATATCAGGGGTCACAGGATGACTGATGACCTATTCCAACAGGTGGGACCTCTACATATACTGTACTTCTAAAACACATCCAACCACTCACCCAGCTACTCTGAGGCGGAGAATTTGTTGAGGATGTCATCTCAGGCAAAGTCGATGTAGGAATTTTGTTAATTTTCAATACTGGTAACAAATAATGTCCTTATTGTCTGCCCCCTTATACATATAATCTCTGGCCTGAGCAACAGAATTACTGTCTTAAGCTTCAAAATACAGTTTATAAGAAAAAAAAATGAGTGGACATGGCAGAAATGTAACAGTGAGAAACATAAAATCATACACAGAAATACACCAAATAGCATGCAGGTGTCTATTCAGGGTGGCAAGGTCATGGAAAGTAATAAAACAAAATTAAAAACAAGAAGATGGAAGGACATGACACAGAAACAGTCCAGTGGTATTGTTGGGAAGGTTTGGCAGCCATCAGGGGACGTGGTGACAGGATGGGTGGGGTCACCTGTGCATCTCGGCGTTGTCTGCGCTCAGCTGCTTCCCGAGGACCCTGTGTCCCCCTGGCGTGGACAGAAAGCTGCCCTGTCTCTGTGCCCCACCTCCCAGCTCCACTTCTTGCACCTGAATGGTCACCTGGACAAACAGTCAACGTTGATATCCATTATTCAGGATCACTTATGAATAATTTAGGGAATCAGCAGCCGAGACACAATTGTTTTAAATTGGCTGTTTGTAGTCACCTGCTGTTGTTGAGGTACCGCCTGTGCCAATGGGACAGTGGGGCGGGCAGATGGTGCTTGTTGATTTGTCGGTAGAGTGACTCGAGGCAGGGCTGTGGGAGGTGGGCTGCCACTCTGGCCCTGGTAGAGCGCTGGAGCACCGTGCTGGTACTGCACTGGTGATGGACCTCCTAGGAGAGGAGAGGAGGAGCGGAGTTAAAACTATGGCCAATGTTTCCCTCTGGTAATGAGAATACATTTTCATGAAGATTTAACCAGATCAAGTACAAAATCTTCAAAGTTCAAAGCATAGATTGAGTCATGAACTGTTGCTCATTTTTCTTTCCAAGTTTCCATAGTTTAGCTGGTCTTCATTTTATCTATTTAGGCTTGGAGAGGTACAGACTAAATTAAATACTACTTTTCACTCATGGTTAGGCTTGGTCTCAACTGGCAACATAAGTAATGGTACCATTACAATAAAATCCGTTTTTATCTCCACATAGTAATTACAAGTTATTGTGTTCTTGATGACGGATGTGTTTACTCACCTGCTGCCCCCGTTTTCACTTAAAAAAACATCTTCATTGATTCAGCTTAAACTACACCTTCTGGTATGTTATTCATAACACAATGTCAAAAAATTAACGTATGTCAGACGTCAATGTTTGTGTACAGATGACAAAAGCCAGTGAGTAATCAAGAGTCAGACACTTTCAAAACACTAAACTGTACAACCAGATATTCTGAATCCTGAAGCCGCTTTAAAAAATTACATAACTAAGTAAATAAAAATGTAATCAGTGGCAATTAACCATGAAAAACAAAACAAATGTATGACTGAGCAGTTAAATACACCTACACCAGTTACAATCTAAGTATTTAAGCACTCCAGCGATGGTATTACTAACCATGCCCTTGCATTATGCCTGCAGAGCCAGGCGGAGGGCTCTGATTGGGCTGTCTGAAGAGGTGGTTGCTGGGATGTGTTGGCGGAGGGCTGGAGGGCTGGATACGCAACCTGAGGGAGGACAGGACAGAGTAGGAGAGGAGAAGAGAGAGATACGACAATGATGTAACACTTCAGTCGATAGCGCTGCACCACAGTATCAAGTTCATTGTTCACTGTTCAATAGCTGATGAGTAATGTGTGTTTGTACATGCGTGTGTTCACCTCTGGAGCTGGTGGGTTAGGTGACTAGGCTGGCTCTCTCCATGGCCTAAAGACAGACCCTGCAGGTACAGAAAAATTAAATTAGACTCCAAGCTTCAATATAACATGATGTTAATGTGGTTATGACTGTGTTAGGCTGACTGCAGCAGATAATACATGCGCAAATATTAAGTGTGTATGTCCTAAAGACAGGACTCAAGCTGAGGAGACAAATAAGGGCCCAGTGGAGGATATCCAAGCCTCAGGTGAACCAAATCAATAGCACTTTCTATGAAGCTTATACCTGTGCTTGATAGATTACAGCATAGTACAATATAATACATGCATAATATAAGAGTAACATATAAATTGCTTAAGCTTTGCAATGCAAGGATGATATCAATGCTTTAAAAGGCCAAATAACACAGCCCAATCCATCCTGCATAAACTGTTGCAAACATCATGGTTCTTTCTGTGGTCAGCGTAGTTTTGCCTGTAATAACATATTTATGACATGACACCTCTTTGTCAGCTTCATATACCTGGATTTGCTGGTGGAGGATTTGTTGCTCTTGCTGGTAGAGGATATGCTGCTGCTGGGTGTGCTCCAGGAGTCGCTCATCCTGCTGGGCAGCGTACATTTTCTGGAGCTGCTCACACTCCTATTGGATCACAGATGTGGACAGCAAATTTTAAATATTAAATATTTAAAATCTAATATTTGCTAGCTAACATGGGAAGTCATTTGAAATACCTAAAAAAAAAATAAAATAAAAAAAATTGGAGGGCAGTGTGTTGGATCCAGAAAAGCATCCTACACTTTAAAAAAGTGATTCAACAAAGGATGCAGTTGAGTTTTTCAAACCTCATCAAGGATATCTGATGAAAAAAAATAAATATTGGGCTTCAAAATTTGATTTATTATTCTTAACTTGCTGGTGATTTATTGACAGAAAACAATCAATTCATTAGCAGTAAGTGGTAATATGTAACCTATTGCATACTATTGTAAGCAATCCCCATCTTGCTAGCAAATCCTGCTGCAGCAAATCTCAGCACTAACCGTTCTGCTTTGTGTAATTAGTTCATGATGTTTAGTGTTCAGAGGCAGCACTTTCATCTACTTTTAATCTCCCAGTGCAACCAAAGTTTAACACCTTGCGTCATCGCCTGGCTGACTGTTAGGCTAATGCTGCTTGAACAGCATGAACAACACAGGTGCACACGCACAATTAAGCTAATGCTTTGTCTAATGATACATAATCACATTGAGTTAATACAACTAACTGTGCTGCAAATGCTAAAAGCACATCTTTTCACAGCATTCCTACTACATACAAGTGAGATTTGGAAAACCTACTGTCTCTAAGCACTTTCAGTTCAGATTTAGGAAAACTACAGGCATGTCAGCTTGTCTGATCAGTTACAACACATATAATAAACTCCATGGTCATATAATCGTCAATGAACTTGTTAACGCCGAGTTTCTTCCCCATCTCTTCAGGGGCCTTTACCTGGGTGTAGTTCATATGTGTTAACCTCTCCTCTAGCCTTGTTAACCCTCTTAACACTGGAGAGTAAAGATAATCCCAGCATGTCAGTGCATGCCTAAGGTGAAGCACCCACTGCGAACATGATGATTATCTCGCTCCCTACCTACGCCTCCTACTGGGTGAGGTAATCTCATTGAAGTGTCACTGCGAATGATGTGATGTCTCAAGAAGCATCTTGAGGTTTTCACAGGTGAAAGACTTTGCTTGACCTCACCTGAAGAAATTCTCTTCACTGTGTGTCAAGATTACAGTGAGCCTAAATTGTGTCAGCATTTTAATAACAAGGCTCAAACTGTGAGAAAAATATCCCAGCTCTGATAAATCTGTGTCTATGTAGCTAAAATTTTTCTTTCTTTTTTTTTACTACTTTAAATTCAACTTTGTCTCAGCAAAATACGTCCAGGGTATCGCTTGGTTATTGGGTTATTTGAAAACCTCAAATTAATCAGAACTGACAAGGATGAGATTTAAGCATGTCATGATGGAAAGTTCAGCAATCCTATTCAGGGTTTTCCATCAATAGCTTTTTATTGTAGCTTGTCTGCTTCTGCTCTGCACTAAAATGGCAGCAGAGACCAGAGGATAGAGCATGATGAGGCAGAATGCAACAGTCAGTCAGCCAGTGGGAATCTTATCACAGTGGCCCACGTTAGGCTAGGCTATTAAAACTATCTGCTGCATTACAGAGTTTAACTCCTCTCATAAAGCACAGATTTGCAGTGCTGGGGATCTTGGTTTGTATTCCCAAGAGAGTCAAAATTGCATCAGAATAGCTGCAGTGTATCACTTTTTGCCTCCAGAGCCGAATGTGTTGCATCACTGTTTGGAAGTCGTACTTCTGTGAGCAGTTGAAAAGGCAGAGGGGTTATAGAGAAGCAGAGTACAGTCCAGAGAGATATTTCTGAAATCTCTGCACTTGGTGAGGTAATTGTTCAGTCATTGGTATCGATCAATAACCTTATCAGCCCTCCATAGAATAATGCTTTATTTTCTCATATGGACACTGAAGGAAAATGAATACTGTAATTTCTCATAAAAAGAAAAGAAAAAAAAAAAGCATATTTATTGTTGTTATAATATTAAAATCCCCTAAAAAGATTTCTAGGAGAAAATGAGAATTTCACATTATTTCACTGCCAGATGTTCTACATTTATCTTTCCAAACCTAAAGATATGCAGGCATAAAATTCTGAACGTACCAAATACATCTAACACTAGCACAACCAAGGTCAGGAATGAAATGTCAATGTGAAGCCGGTGTTCTCTGGTGATTCGTGAGGACAAATTAATTTTCTTCCTGTTACATTACTACCAGCTGTTTGATTACCCAATAACTTGTTGATGTTTTCCCCTGGTATGCTTGGATACTGAGTACAGTGATGTACCTGCTTGAGTTGCTTAATGAGGCTGCTGTTCTCTAGATGAGCCTTGAAGGCCTGGATGGTGGCGGCGCCGTCAGAGAACCGTCTGACAGGTGAGAAGCGCTCCATGGGGAGATGAAGGGTGTTACAGTCCTTATAGCTGGATCTGAGGAGGGGACCACAGGGAGCAGACACAAACACGTGTGTACACGAATACACACACACACGCGCGCACACACACACACACACACCGTGACATAACACAGACACACATGAGACACAAACACATGACAAGCATGAGCTCCTCAAACTTACACAAAACATTACAAATTCAAGTATCTGACAGTGAAACATTTAATGTGTAGGAAACGTAAGGACCTCAAAATTCACACAACTTATATGAACTGAATCCATGCATAATTTCATCTGTGCTCTCAATCATGACAAAATGATGATCAGTTTAAGGTAAGTGACATTAAATACATACCATTGTTAATGGAAGTTCGTCTAAAGAATTCTTCAACAGATAAGCTGATGCTTCAGAGTTTTCATTGCTCAGTAAAGGCTGAATAAACAACTATTGCATGTTGGCATGCTTCATAGAAAACTAAATTACTGGACAAGACGCATAGCTGACAGCTGGCATCGTCATCACACCAGTCACAAGAATTACATTTTTCATCAAAAAATGGGTCCGCTTATAACACCATCTCCAAAAAGTGCTCCATGAAGAAAGATCGAACCTCTAGCTTTACACATCGATTCTACCTCAAAAGAGCATGCCTTCTTTAACAACCAGCACAAGTTTACTCATCTCAAGCCCTATTTTAGAAAACAGGTCCTGCCTACCACTGCATCTAAATAAAAAAGTACACCAAGCTTCTAAACTGAGTCGAATGAAGATGATACTAACGGGGGACAACAGCTGGAATAAAAACATGGACAACACAAAAAACACAAAGAAATATGGCCACTATGGAGAGAATATACACAGAGATAATAAATTAGCTTTAAGGGGTTCTGCTAAATCTTTGGCGTGAACCTGTCACATACCTGCTCTTTCCAGGTTTGTGGGGAAGAAAGTTATTTTGAATCAGTTTACTGGTGATGTGGAGGGATGTCTGCCCTGTGCCACACCCTCCACCTCCGACGCCACTATTGACAAAAAATATCCTTCCTCTTTGGGAAGGTGCACAACCTTCAGCTGGTGCAAGTACTTCATCAGCAGTGTGTGTGTGCGTGTGTGTGTGTGTGTGAGATCAGCTGTGTGTATTTGTGTGAGAGAGAGAAACAGAGGGTTATGCTTGGTATCCCCCTCATTTAATGTGTGCGTCTGTGTGTTTGTGTGTGTTTGTGCGTATACAGCTCGGAGCGGGCGTGTCCCCTCACCGGGTGTGTATGTCGGGGGCCCAGCCCCCCCTCTGGCGGGGGCCCTGGGGCCGCTGTGACTCTGCCGAGGGCTCGCCATGCGATGTGCTCATTAGCGCGTGCGTCGTGTGCCGCTTGGAGCGGTTCGCCAGGTACCTGGGCCGCAGGGAGGGGGGAGGACGGGGGTGAGGGTGGGAGACAGGAAGCAGCGCTGGTCAGCTCTCTGTCCTCATTGGCTAATGGAGACAGGGGGGGGAGGCCCACCCCTTCCCACCTCTGCCAATGGGTGCCATCATTCATATCATCTTAGCCAATCAGAAAAACAAAGTAAAATTACACCACAGATGGATGTTAAAGCTTATGGGTATCCCACAGCCCCCAGTTTCCAATTTAAGGACTGGACTGGTTGCCATTTGTAATCACTGGTTTTGCAAGCTTCAGAGTTAGCAAAGCTGTGTGAGAAAGAGTGAGAAAGTCGGGAGGATAATTTGGCACTTACTGAAATGAGAGAGATAAAGAAGCTCTTGGCCAAAGAGTTTGAGAGATAGGAGGGCTGGATTTGGCAGATTCAGTTTGGAATTGTGGCAGAAGGCACTTGCGCAATGGAGAAAGGAGGAGAGATGGGATAAGCACCACAGCAGAGTGGCCACCTCCCGTGGGAAAAAGCAGAGCAGCCTCAAGGCACTCACTCCCAGCAACCCAGGACACCAGCGAAGTCTACAGAGGCTGCTGTCTGAAGAGGACCAACTGGGAAACCCTAACCTGGACTTCTGAACCCAAAAGCACATCTCCATATACCAAACCTGTGACTAGTTTTACACTGGTTCTGCCTAATCTGTCACACTGGGCCTGATACATTTTCTGCTCATTCTATCAAAGCTCTTACTTTGGAAAATTTTCTAAATTCTTGCATATCTTTATCTCAAGTGCACAGTTCTGCTGTTTATTGTGATAGTTTTTATGCTTTGTTGGTTTTTTTTTTTTCTCCCCTACTCTAGAATTTGCACACTAAGCTTCTGGTATAAAAAAAATCTAGTGTGTCCTTCCTTAACTCAACATTCATAAAGAACCCACTGTTCTACAGTCACAGGTTAGGGGCCTTCCAGAGCATCCAGTTTAGGCAGCCCCTCTGTATAGTATATCCCATCACCAAAAACCATCACCGTGGGTTACCTCTGTACCGCCTCTTGGTCTGGCTCTCCATCCGAACCCTCCTCATCCACCGGAGCTACTGCAGGGATCGGGTGCTGAGAGGGGCAGAAAGTTTACTGATCAGCACTCCTACATTTTACATGGTGGGATAATAAACAAATTGAACACTTACAGAAAGCCTTGGGAATAACATCTATACTCACTGGGCTGGCGACAAGTGGTGAGGGCCCCCGGGGCCTCTTGAGGAGCTGAGCGTGTAGTTGAATGTTAGCCCCACCGTCGGAAGCTCTTCGACCCAGAGGCCCCATGCCGTTGAGCAGTTGCAGAGTAGGTGGCTGCAGCAACGACTGCTCCTGGAGCATCAGCAGATACAAGTGCTCAGATTGGAGAGGAAAATCAATAAAATTGATATCTAGACCCTACTAATGCCAACTGAAAGAACCCACCCCCAATCTAAACCAACTCACTGTACCTTGTACTCCAGCTGCTGTGTGGGCTGCAGGCTCTGTGTGGGCATGAGAGTGTGCATTTGGCCCATAGTGGGGGCCAGTGGGGGGAAAGGAGGCTGGGGCACTGCACCGCGTGGGAAACCCGGTGGCAATTTCTGGAGGTCCTCCTGCATCTCTGTCCTGTGGTGGGAGGAGAAAGAACGACAACAGTAACGGAAACAGTCAATGGTTTTGTTTATGTGCCAGAATCTATTTGTCAACATTAGTTAATGCCTTATTTGGCATAGATTATTTAAATGCACCTTAAATAACCCACACTCCACTATCAACATACCTAGGGTCAGCTGGTGTGTTTGCTTCTCTCCTACTCTCTGTGCTCACAGCCGAAAAAAAAGTAATGCAAACTAAACTAATGCAAAAGTACTAATGCAACTAATGCGACAACAGAAACATCTCTCATGGTAGATTGGACTGTTGTGTGTTTATGTGTTACCTTTGGTCTGGTACCCCCACAGTGTGCCGCCTCATTGAAAGGTAGCGAGCCATGGCCTCAGGAGATGGCTCCTCTCCTTCATCACTGTCCAGTGCCATGCTGCCATCCGGCTAAACAACAAATACACACACATATATGGTCATTAGTGATGGTCTTTGGAAGTATGTGTTGCGGGCGATTAGTCTAAAGAGGGTACACATTTTTAAAGTATTTCATTTCTAATGTAGATGCTTCAAAATCCAGGTCTTCTATTAAAATCCCTGCTGCAATGCAGTGATCTGACGCATTCTTGTGTTTCACAGTGTTTGTGAGTCAGCTTCAAGGCTCTGTGTGTGTACATGTATGTGTGACTGCGTGTGTCTGGTCAATACCAGGTTATACTAACAGTTGCAAACTGTACTAGTAGACCTTAAATAATGGGCAGACAGCCAGTGACTGATGCAAATCATCAAATATATGAAGACCAAATGTTATTGACTGAATTGTGTTGCAAAGAAGTGTTGCAGCAATGTTTACCAGTTTGAAGCAGTTTATGTTAAAGCCATGGTTGGGATTTCAACTTGAACAAACTGATCCTAGAGTTCTCATCAGACATGATCAGTGTTGGCTACATACTGCCAGGCTGACACAACCAGGTGGACGCCCTCTTGACTCACCTCAACAATCTGGTTCTCTGGGTTGATGAGCTGGACATGGGGAACGGTCATGCTAACAGGATTACCCTGTGGATCTGTCTGCTGGCCACGCACCCAAACACAAACACATACACACATAGAGACATGCACATACACAGGTCAAACAGGTCATGTGAGGATTGCACTGATTTTGAAACAATCTTCTTAGTGCAATGGGATTGGCAGATGTGGGTTAAAGCCAATCAACTCCATTCAGTGGATAGACATGATGACTACTCTAGGTTCGACTGATCAAACAGTCACATGAAACACTCCACTCTTCAGTGGAGATCATCAAAGAAAAAGCCCAATGCTTCTATAATACAAAAAGAGAGAAGAAATCAGTCAAAAGTCAAGTCAAGTTCATACTTGTATAGCGCCAATTCACAACAGAGGTTATCTCAAAGCACATTCAAAAAGAGGAGGGCCAGTCCTTCTATTTATAATATTATTTACAGAGTTCCAACAATTCCCAAAGGTGCTTTCAACAAATCTATTGTTCCTCAAGCTCTTACAATCAACTTTTACCTTTATGCCAATGAAGAAGCTCTAAATATAGTGACATTTGACCCTAAACAGGGGTGAGCAATACGACCTTTTTCCCCTCTGAAATGAATGTTCCACATCATTTGCGATTCGACAGACCACAAATATACTAGCCAAATTGGGAATAACACTTACAAGAATATCCATCTTAGAAGAAACCGGAAGCTGACTTAACCTTTGACATCATAACCCACATGAAGAAAGCTACTCAAAATGACTCCTGAACACAACACTCTGAGTACAAATCCTGGTCTCTAGATTACACAATTTGAAACCACCTGAGTTCAAAAGTAGTAGAAAAATACCATTAACTGTCCTACACACTCTATTAGTAATTAAATAGAAAAATGCTTAATGTGATTGTCAAGCAAGAAAAATACAACTTCAAGTTGTACATTATACTGTTACTGCTGCAGCGCTGCTTTAAATTAAAACTATGTGAACTAGTGCGTGTGCCCAAATGTACGAGATGAGCTGCCAGAAGGATTTGTATCCCATTTGGAAGAGATAACTACAGAATAAAAACGTACCACACGTCATGCCTGTCAGTGAAGCCTTAAGCCTATTAGGGCAAAGTTCTGTTGTCACAGAGGTGATTCCCAGCTGGAAGAGAGCAACTGCAGCGCCTGACTCAGGTTTTAATGTCATATGACATGGTGACGTTCCGCAGCGCAGGTGGCAATTTCTAACCAACATGCATTGTTTTAAGTCCAGCATGCATCGTGTTAAGTCAGCGCTGTGCAGCCTTGCATTAAGTTGAATGAGCCTACTGCCTGTGTGTAACCTGTGGATGTGACATAGTCCATCAGGTGTTGTGGGAAGGACAGCTCCCTTGTGTGTGTGCTAAAACCAAAAAGTGTGTGTTTATCACAGTAATGGCTGTATTGCAAAATCCATGTTGTAGCAGAACGTGACACCGGTGACAGTGAAAAAACTTCACGCAGTGACCCACTGGCTCTAGGAACCTTGTTTACAGTTATTTAAAACTTGTCACAGAATAAGACAAACTTTCCACACAACTATCAAACTGTGTCAAAATGGACACATATAATAACAATACCAAAGAACAATGACTCACCTGTACAGCATTAAGGGGATAAATGGAGCGCGGCGTGGGCTGGGCAACACGCAGGGTCTTGTGTTTCTTGAGGCGGTCAGCCAGTAGACTGTAGATGGCACTGTAGTGATCATATGCATCTGTTTGTAGAGACTAGAGTGGATGAAGAAAGAGGATAAAAATAAGTTGTTGAGATTACGTTTTGACGAAAAGGCAGTGCTTAAATACATCAGTGCAAATCAGCTGCATTTGTGTCCAACCTGAAGCGTGCGTTCTCGATCCAGGCCCATCTCAGACATGGCTATCAGCACCTGCTCGTTGATGAGCTCTGTGTCTCTCTCTGTCTTCACCTGCTCACATTCTGCTATCAACTGCAAGGGAGAAGAAATGGGGAGAAGAGATGAGGGTGGAATGATGGCAAACTGCCATAATGTCAAATGAAAAATAGCACGTTAATTTGTGAGCTTAAGAGGTGCTGGTAGGTGATCAGAACCAGGCTAGCTGAAACCCCCTGGTTCCAGTCTTTGTGCTAAGCTACCTGGCGGTTGCCCATAACTTTACATATATTTAAATGGACAGATGGGAGTGGTACCAACTCCCTGCCAGAATTTGAGTGAATTTCTCAAAATGTCCAACTTTTGCTTTAAAATTATTTTCCAGAAATAATATTTTGTAAATGTAACACATATAAGTGACCTTTGCTCACGAAAGGCTGTCAAGAAGTCACTATCATCTAACTCTACTAACAGTGGCAAAAAGATATGCAACGGACAGCATGGGAGGGATACAATTACACCACACTGAAAAGGTAAATTCAGCAAGTAAAGAATTATTTTGCTTTAGGTTAATGGTCAGTGCATGACGCTACCCGGAGTCAAGATATCTACTGCTGAATACGTCTAGAGGGGTCTCACCCTGTCGAAGTCTGGATCTGGGTCTCCTTGTCTCATCCACTTGTTCTTACAGATCTGCTCCATGGTTAACCGTCTGCTGGGCTCCAGAACTAACATGTGTCTGATCAAGTACTCACAGTCTGCAGTAACACACAAACATATACATGCATTCTCACATAAGACAACACCACTTGAAATGTAATGTATTGAATATATAGTATATCAAGAATTACTTGCAAAGAAACTGTAAAAATTACCAACAATAGTGTTAATAGTTTGAAAAACAGACATTTATACCAACATAGTTTTCTTGATTATGGTAGTTCGGTCGACCTTTGTGGAACAATAATGAAAAAATACTGTACCTAGTCTGCATTTCTTATGACATTTCAAAAGGTCACTACAAGTGATACTCAACTCATGATCTTTTAATCAGATGCTCACTCATTGTAGATTCAAATGCTAACTTAAAAAAAATGGTAGCAGAGAAAAGTACAGAGTACAGAGTTGTTGCCGCTATTTACAACTAATCATGATTTTAAAATGAATCATTTAATGGCATAAATAAATCTCAACTTTCACTAAAAGTTTTTTCCTTAACCCACTGCCTATCTGCTTGTTCAGTTCATTGCATCGTTTCCATTTTGCAGGAGGGGTTTCAATTAATGTTTTTATTCTTTTTCCAATGTGAAGTCTTGAAACTGTTGGAATCAAATGTAACATAAATTCATGCCACTGTGAACCGCCACTTTTTAGGAGAGTGCTTGATGCTAACGTAATAAATCTTGGCGGAGTATTCCTCTGAAATTTCTTGGCCCTTTGATGTAAACGAAGCCAGTGAGATATTGCACCAGTTAAGGTGTGGGCTGGAGGAGAAGGTGGTGAGACATCAGACAAAGGGAGTCCTAGTTGACAGAAGTCCTACCTGTGGACATGAAGAAGGGGATACGGAACTTGCCGCTGAGGACACGTGCCCGCAAATTTTGTAGAGTGCTGCCATCAAAAGGCAGGGCGCCGCACACCAACACATACAACACCACACCTAAGCTCTATAGAAAATACAGCAGAAACAAACTATGAGTACACAGTTATTAGACAGGGTTGGGTATCTTATTTTGAGACATAAACTTGTTCTGGGCTCCTTCGGGATTCTTGTTTCTTTCTAGCTGTGTTGCAGTCCATCAGGGCCTAGTGCATACCTAAAAGTCTACTCACCCATATATCTACTTTCGGTCCGTCATACTCCTTGCCCTCAAAGAGTTCTGGTGCAGCATAGGGAGGGCTGCCACACCATGTCTTCAACAGCTGGCCTCGAGAAAACAGGTTACTGAAGCCAAAATCTGACAGGGGGAGAGGAGAAGTTTATTCAATCTTATCACTTTCCTCAACAGCTTAAATGAGTAAATTCAATCAAATGAGGAAAAATGCTCCAAAGGCACATGCTGACACTTGCCTGCAACCACTCACCGAGAGCTCAAATACACTAAATTAAGTTACCCTCCCATACACTCTTAAGTGCAAACACACACACACACACCTGCGATTTTGATGTTGAGGTTGTGGTCCAGGAGCAGATTCTCAGCCTTTAAGTCTCTGTGGACGATGTTGCGACAGTGACAGAAATGGACAGCTGCCACAATCTGCTTGAACTTCTTTCTGGCGTCCTTCTCTGCCATACGCCCGTGAGCCACCAGGTGGTCTACAAGCAGGGATATAATAATTACATAATGTGATTGGCCAGTGAGCCCAGTCCCGTTGTTGTGCCGTAATAAACACCCCTGCTGTGAAATACAACCCCATGTACATTTGGTGTAGGTTTAACCCTAACCAACCCTCACTGTTCATGCCTAACCCTAAACTTTACTGGGGGCTTTTCATGGCAGGGGTGCTTATTACAGCATAACTGGTTAAACTTTGTGTATTGTAATATAAGATTGAACATACAGTGTAAAGTCTCTTATAACCAAAACTCAGATTTAGATTATTTATTTAGTAACATTGAGACATTTTAGAGATTAGTGTCCTCAAAAAAATTTTTGAAGAAAAGTTTTAATTGAATTTTGCATATTTTTAATCCAGTTTAAACTCAACAGGAACCAGAAACACAAGCTAAAAGGCAGAGGCAGTAATAAAAAGGGAATCCACAACAAGCACATCCCTTACCGAATATCTCTCCACCGCTAGCGTACTCTGTGACCAGATAGATCATCCTCTCCGTCTCCATCACCTAAAGACATAAACAAGTGATAACAACCAGGACCTACAAACCCTCAGACAGACCAACATCTAGTGATGGGCGGTTCACCCGTTACGCAACAGAATGAGTAAGCAGTGTTTGGCATACAAACAGTAGGATTTATATAGAACAGAAAACTGCCTGGGTCGTGTTCAACATATGTGTGTATGGATTTAACTTCAACATTAAGTATATAAATCTTAATGATGGCACATTCTTGTGAGTAAGTGGCAAGTTAGACTGAATTGTTTTTAAAACACTGGGATCCGTTTCATACAAGATGCTGGACAAGTTGGCATGTGACAGGTTGGTTTGGTGTTACAATCCCCATACAGCTGGAAAAGTCTGGGTGAGGAAAACAAACAGGAAACTCTTTCTTTCCTCTACTGAGTCTCACCAAAGCAAAGTTCATAGTGAGAGGGTTGTGGTTGTACTGGGCAGCCCCCCAGCTGTACACCGATGAATGTGGAAAAGAACTTTCCCTGGTTAAAAACTGCAATAATTTTCCAGGTACAGGCAGTATTTTTTGCACAAATCAGTCAAAAAACTATGACAGATAACACCAGATCGTGCAAAAGCAACACATTGTATTTTGTTCTTTCCCTATTGGGCCATGAGTCTCAGGTGTAAGATCTGAGCAGGGCACCTTGTTTGCTTTGTGGGTGAGTGTGTACCTGGTAGAGGCGGATGATGTGGGGGTGCTTCAGCAACTTCATGATTTGCACCTCTCTGAAGATCTTTTTCAGGTTCTCATCGTCCAGCTGGGTCTTATCCACTATTTTTATAGCCACCTGGAGACAGAGAAACAAGAAAGGGACAGAGGGAGAGAGAAGGATGAATGACGTGGTGAAGAGAGAGGGCAAGATTAAGAAGGAAACAGTGAGTGAAGGAGGAGGTGTTCAAGATAGAAAGAAGTGAAGGAGAGTGAATAAAACAAGAAAGATTTCATCTTAAAGCATGCAATGTGTTTACTAGATCTTGAGCTATCTAAATACAGATAATACAGTTCACATAAATGGTATTAAATTACAGGCAACAATTCCAGGGCACGGCCCCCATGCCCCTGCAATATTGCTGTGATGACACAATAATCATAGAAGAGCAAAGTGCCAAGAAAATAACCAGCAAAGAAGGTAAGAGGAAGGTGTGAGTCAGACAGACTCAATCCAACATGACCTGGCACAGCAAACCTATTAACAAAAAACCACGATAAATACGACCAGAAAAATAACAACAAGAAGATACTATAATTAGACCCGCGATTGCTTGTACTTCTTAAAGACGAACGGCCAAATTATGTGTTGCCAAACATCGTGCTTTCTTTGTATTCCAGCTTGTTTGGGTAACCTGACCTACACCATGACCTTCCACTGCGAGCACGACTCTTGCGTAACTGCTGAGCCCTCGACAATGGCTCCGGCAGTGTGGACGGTGATGGTGTGTGACAGGAGCTTTGCTCTGCCACTTAGGAATGGGTAGACGACTTTAATGACTTAATCAAGCGCAGCTAATGGGAGTGCCCCAAAACACAGCTCCTGCCAAAAATAGATGAGTGAGTAGGCTGTGTGAAAAAATGAAAAGCATGTATCCAGCGTCAACACACACCCCAACACACCCGAGTGCCATCCCGAGTTCCCCTTTTCCTGATAACAGACATGAAGATGAGTCCGTCTGAAGCCCGACAAGGCTGACTTCCTGCTGCAGACAGGAAGGGGAAGTGAAGGAGAGCCAAGAGGGGGCTTCTGAGAGCACAGAGCCACATTTAAAAGTGGCATTAATCCAGATCAGTGTGTGTCTCTGTGTAGTTTCCCTTCAGGATTATTAAACAGTTGTGGAAAACTTGTGTATTGGTAGAGTTAATGTTCCCTCTAAATATAGTCATTTACAAAGACTGATGTCGGTTGACCAAAGTAGAGTTCAAGTGCAGTTTATTTGATTATCAAATTAAGCGTTTTTGTGGATGAGTTCTTCATTTAAATAGGCGATGAAGCATCGTGTGTTTCTTTGTTGTTAAAATGTAAGAGTGTTCTTTCTCTTAAAACTGTGGTGTTTGTACCTGTTATGCTTTTTTATTATGTTGGTTGCACTTCTTGTTCTGAAATGTCCGACCTACATTGCACTGTGGTCCAGGAGGAACAACATTTAATTTTCCTTTATGTTGACATTGAATTGAGTGACAATGACAATAAAACTGAACTTGAACAGTAAAGAGTACGGTGTCAGAAGCCTTTAGATGCTTCTAACCCACCAAACACAAATACACTTGGCATATTGCTTCTGAAATTTTAAAAACAGCCATTTATAAAAACACAGAACATCAGCAAAAATAGCATTGCTAAGTTTTATTTAAAGAACATCCATGTCTGTCCAGACTCATAATATACAGTATGTAGTGAAGACCTTGCATGAATTTAATATAGGATATAAAATGTGTTATTTGTGATTATTATAGTGATATATAAATAAGCTTGATCTGACTTGACTTTGTTAAGCTTTGTTTTTCTCCACATATTCCTTCTATGTGTTCTAGGGATATCCCTAATGACTAATTTCTCTGTCAATTAAATAGAAATTTAAATGTACTACTCGACTAGTTTAGAGTAAGAAAACAATCAGAAAATTTGAGCACAATTTAACCAGGATCACAGTGTCTGCTGGTTAACGATGTAAAATTGGTTAGCAGAGTGTAGCGCAAGTTAGCAACACTAGCGCCAGCAGTCTTCTTTCTTTGCAGGTTAACGTCCACATCAGGCGATTACATGCCAGTTTATTCTGACACAGCCTACAAATAATCTTATTTTAATTTTTGTAGATGAAAACACTGCCAAACAATGCTGGTTTTACTAAATATCGTCTGCCCCACTTTCCAGTATGCTTCTTTACATCATTCACGCGTTAGCGGGATGAGAGGGGGGCTACATAACATATCATGTGCAATAGTTAACAGGTGTTGTACAATAATAAAAAACTAATAAAACACTTTAATCGGCTAGTATTCCTGGTGAAGACTAGTCTACTAAATGATTGAACGTTGCTACCCTCGCTAATCACGCACATCACAAGCTTGGCCAATGAAGTTGATGGCCAAGCTGATCAAGAACACAAACTTGTAGCCACGACAGCCGACAATGCTTCAAATATGCAAAGAAGCTACAAATTCTAAAACATGGGTGCTTGACATACCATATCTTCAACCCGGCAGCACAGAAGATCAATATAATCGCCCAAGATTAGTGTCACCTATTCAATATACAACCAAATGTGAAAACCGACTTTGATCTTTGACCTTTGTTCATCCTTGATTCCAGGTGAACGTTTGTGCCAAATTTGAAAAACTCCCTTGAGGCCTTCATGAGATATCGCATTCACAAGAACAACTGTCACCGGCGCGATGGCATAAAAATAATTCCTGTCATGTATGTTTAAGTGTATATGAGGTATTTAAAGCTCCAAGAATCTATTCTTGGCATTGGCAGTCATCCAGTTTTGTTGATGTAATCACTCCCCTCTGAGTCTTCTGGAGGGTAACAATAGGACATCACACACACACTCAAACATATGCCGAAATCTACACATACATATTATGCTCATTTTAAGGACATCGAGTCCTTCTGAAAATGAGGATACAGAGCTACTCTGGCTAAATGCTGCAATTGTACAGAGGCTTGATGCGTGTCTAAATATAAAGCCTTGTGCCAGGGATATTGCTCGATGACTACATGTCGAAGATGGACACAATGGCACAACTGGGAGTTAAACTGACACTGTGGACTCTCAGGCTTTACATACTGGTCACTCAACTGCTGCTTCTCTTACCACACAAACTGGATGATTGTAACAGGCACAGGCTGAGCTAGACCAGTGGCAATGCTAGCTGGTATGCTGAACTGTCCAAACAACCATGTGACCAGTGTCTATCTCAAAGGTTGGTCATCCAGCATTGGCAGCAGCCAAGGCACAGTAAATGTGTTGTGGCTGAGAGTGCATACCTTGGTAGCCTTGGGGTGTTCAATCTGCTTTGCGCTAGCTTCCATGACTCTGGAATTTTCTATCAAAAGATCTGGGTGGGTACATATACACACACACACACACACACTCCTGAGAGGCCTGCTGTAATGAGATGAAGTGTCACATAGCCCCTCCGATCACAAGACTGTGACCTCAACATAGCACCATGCCAGTGCAGCTGGTGCCCAGTAGAGGAGTCTGGACCATGTACTGTACATTACTACAACACACACAGATGCCAATTCCAGCTTCACAGTACACAAGAAATAAATGTATGCGATGGCAACAAAACTGGTCAAAATAAAACATTTGCAGACCTAGCAAACAATCTATTATTGCACATACTGCAAGATTTCAGGGGATTGCCAGCTTTAATTCAAATGTAGAACAACAATTCAACTACCATATGAAGGCCAGTAAGACTGAGATTACTGGGAGCTTGTTAGATGCTTATGACACAGCAACACTTAAAGAAGAGCCAGATGTCATCCTGTATAAACATTAACAGTGCATTCACGAAGTATTCAGAGCCCTTCCTTTTGTTACATTTTGTTATGTGGTGTTACGATTAAATCAGGCTTACAAATTCCAACACCAGCAAGATGTTGAATAAGTCAAATATCTGGAATAACATCCATTGTCACAACGGTGTAACGTCTACAGTTGGAAGCTGGGACAAGTGCATGTTACATGGTCATGTGTGTTTACACACATACACACACACACACACACACACACACACACAGTGGTGTGGTGACATAATGTATGAGGTTAACCTTCATCAAGAGGTGACACAGATTACAACACACACAGGAGGTGTAACGTCCAGACTTAACCCATACAAGCATGTCAGAGTTAAAAAACACAAACATCCCTGTTCAGGTGAAAAACATGGCATAATGGCCATCTGTAAACCTGCTGTTTACAATAGCTTACAAGAAGCTTCTTGGTATGAAGTTAAAATTGTTTCTAGTGTGCGTGTTGTGTAAAGTCACAAAAAACATCACACACACACAAGATATGGTCACAGCCGGTCAGCACACGTTCCACCACTTTATGCCTGTAATATCCACGCACAAATACAGTGTGAGTCAGCACAATGCCTTTCAGAGACGTTCTACTTGTGTGCTACGCACGTATGAATTTATGTGTGGAAATGACTCAGTGAAATGTGTCAAGCTGAAAGTACAAGACTGGGGACATGCTACAGTGTGGAAAAACTGGACATCACACAATCTGCCATTTACACTTTTTTTTTTTCCTTCTTGCATAGCAGCATAAATTTTTACATGCAGAGAAGACCTGATCATGACCAGTATTTGTTAACTGGTTTTGATGAACTCATACATCACAACAGCCAGTTGCATAGGGCAACACACATGTGACAATTAGTTGCATTAGTGCGAGTGTGACCAGAATTTCAATACCATCTTTAAATGGAATCATAGGGCATTTGCAATATTTTTGCAAAAATAAAATTCCATTTCTCAGTGACAACAATGGGGCAAAAGCCTAAAACTGCAGCTGCCACATGACCAACTGACTGAGTCCGCATGGTCCTAATTCCCATTTTGGCTATGGCGATTGGTGCCTACAAAGAAGAACCAGCTGTTCCAGTTTTGCACTGGGTTTACAATATGACAAACAGATCTCCACAGGGACAAACTCTTCTTGAAGATATTTCATAGACTAAACAATTAATGGGCAAAATGATGATCAGGTTATTCTATAGTGAAATAAACATCAGTTGAAGGCCTGGGTCACAGTAATGGTGGGTAAAGGGACTATATGTACTGCAACCTTGACTTATCTTTTCCATTGTGTGCAATGTTGTAAATTAATGAGCAGAACTGACATTATTGGATTTCAATAACACAATTAATTTCACCTGATTATTCAGAAAATGTATTTAATTTTAATCATATTGCCCACACTTGGTGCACATAAAATGTTGGATGGATAGCTTTTTGAAAAGCAGTAGCATCAACCAAACACCTTAGCTCTTGTCTATCACAACAATTCTTCTGGCCGGAAGAAGTGCATCAGCAGAGCTACAAACATCTTCACTAAGCAATCAATTCAACGGGAAAGAAGTCAAGGACCCGGCCTGTCTAAAGCACTAAGGTGGGAAACCCAAGCTCACTGGACAAATTCTGTTGCACCCAGCGTGCTGCTTTGGTGAATAAAAAACACACATCAAAATAATGCACAGTCTTCATGACAGACAAAAAGCTCAGCCAATGGCAAGTCAGTTCCATTCAGAATTGGTAGTTGGGGTCTGGAAACATCACCATCACTATGGAAACCAGCAACACTTCAATGGAACGACCTTTCCCCAACTAGGAGCCTTGGCAACACACAGTCGCCTCTAACAACAGGCAGTGCTGTGGATGATGATGATGGCGCATAGTTGTGATTTTTAACTGCCACAGTGTGTGCTGCCATTTACTGTTTGTACATAGTTACAGGGCAAAAACAAAGGTGCACAACAGGATAATATTGGTCAGGCCCACAACATCCTCTGTCATGTAACAGAGAGACACACAGAGCCTGGACTGTGTTCTTCCCCTTTTGAAGCTGGCTGGCTGCAGATTCACACGACTGAGGATGCAGCAGCAGATGACTAGAGGGCAAGAAGATAAGTCAAGCAGAAATGCCGCCTCTGTCATATTATTTACCTAAATGAAATCATATTTGAATGTGGCTATGTGTGTTTTTGAGAAACAGAGGGGATGATGTATGTTAATAGAGCTGTGCGCGAGTGTGTGCGAGTGTGACTGAGGGAGTGAGTGAAATTGTTACACAGTACATTAGGCCTGTTACCTAACGCTTGCCATCCTGCCTGCACTCTTCCTCCTGCTCATCCTTTTCTTGCCTAAAAAACACTCGAGAGTAAAGGGGAGAAGACAGGAAAAAGAACGAGGAAAAAAACTGCTTCCCCACAGAGAGGCAGGTCAGGACACGCAGCACAGTGCCATCTTTTACCAATCGCGCTCACCATGCTGTGGGCACAAAAACACAGAGGGCTTTTCTTTACTTGATCATTAGTCGGGTTCATACAAAGACCATACCACCTTTGTTTCACAAGTATGCACATACACAAACATTCACTGTATTTTAGTCGGTTTATCAAACATGACAAACACAAGTAAAAGCTTGTGCTAAAATAGCTACTTAAATCTGGTACATTGCTGTCATACAGGTACCTTACTTAAGACAAAAAGCTGCGCATATTTTGATGGCAGATTACCAAGGCGAACACAACTTGTTACATGACAGAACATTGATGATAATCACCCATTATTATTTATACACTTTCAGCAAATAAATGTATAATTATTCATCAGTAGTGGAAAAAATGATGCTGCCCTGAAAAATAACATTACAAGTATGTTCTGCAACACTCTAGTTGCACCACATGTCCTTGTGTCATCATTATCACTGAAAATTAGCACTCACCATAGAAAGGCCAGCCAGGACTGAAGATGATTTATTATACCTGAGTGGTAACAGTGGACATTTTCTAAAACTTTCAGGGCCAGAAAGATAATGAAAGATGAAAGGATTTCATTGACTAATTAATTAACTGTGCATAAAAAAACAATTCCATACAGTAGCTGACAGTGGCTGTTAAAAGGATATGCAAAATAATGTGCAAATTTGCCACCTGTTAAAGTGGTCAGGATGTGAACTATCATCTCAAGTAAAGTGCATTGAAAATAAAGGCGATTACAGGCCTAATTAATAGGCTATCAAATTATGGTGCGGGATGATTGGTTCCATAATCTCAGTCATCGAAAATAATTCCTTCAATTTAGCTATCTTTCTATCATACCCAAGAAGCAATGTGCATATACTGTGAACATTTAGTCTCTGTACAAGTCCTACATCATGTTTAAAGTTACCATAAAATTTGAGAATATTTTAAAGGACTTTGCCTGAAATGAAGATGTACTAGAAAATCATGACACATCAGTGAGTACTGGCTTTGACTGGTTACATCAAACAATGGACACGGTCATGGAATTCAGTTGGGATATTTTCTAATGTAAACAGTTTATTAGCACAAAATTTGTTCGAACAATTTTAGTAATATATTTGTGATTTATTAAGCAATGATTTACTGTTGATCTCAGTTTATATCATTATTATATAATTATTACATTAAAAATATTTGCCTTGGTCTGTTGGTCATACAAAGAAAGCTACATAAAGGTGTCACCTCAGGCTTTGGGAAATTCTGAAGTTATACAGACTAAACAAGTAATTGATTAAATTAAAAAATAAACATAAAAAGATGTAAAAAGGTTAACAGTTACATTATTTATCATCATCTGCGAACTTTGTAAAATTGAATTGTTATTCATAAATGACAATTTATTTTGCATGTCAATTAGTTTAAATCTTTATTTCACAGTGCTTGGCAGCAACTAAAATTCAGCTATTTCTGAAAGTTGATCCAGGCTCCTACCTCATTTTAGAAAAATCAAAAATGAAAATCAGAGAGAACACACTGGCTGTTGGTGCTGCTGCAGTATGGAAAATAATCATAAATATCAAAAGCAATGATAGTTTGTTCAGAGCTACACCTGAAGTAAGTCATTTATTGTGTCACCCTGAACTAATAGAAAACTCATGTCCCTTGTTGAAGGGTCGTGACCAGCAATAAAGTTTATGGAGAGACTGAACAATGAAATCAACATTTATCAAGACAACAGCGTGGCCCAAAGGCCTCTAGCATAGCATCTGTGTGAAAGCATAAAAACTCCTGTTTTGACTTCCACTTCACTCGCTGACCTTTGTGTGGAGGAAATGAACTTTCACTATTACAACATCCAGGTGCAGCACACTAGCTATCTGCCACTGAAGGTTTGTGTTGTGTGACTGCATCTGTGTTAGCAAAAATACACACCAACAGCCCTCGTGCCACAAGTATTAGGAAAATACATGGTTAAAATGATAGTGCGTGTTGGTAAAATAAACCTGAAACATATTGCAACAGAGAGCAAATGAGACATATAAAGGGACCATCTCTCTCTGGGCTTCTAGATCTACCAAGTATAAATAGTCAGGTCCTCTTCAGTGTGACTGCACTGCAGGGTATCATCCAGCTCCATCTAACAACTGAGAGAGTTGTTAGGCTATTTTTGACTAGTCAGCATATCTCATTGGATTGTTATAAAACCTAGACCATAAAACAAGGCTTCAAAGCGCATTTCATCTGATGACTGATCATCATATCCATATTCATGATATCCACAGGCATGTGAAAGCACACTCCTATTCTTCTGATATTCATGAGCAACTGGGGACTCTGAAACCCCTACACTAGTTGATAAAAATGATGAACTGACTGGTCCGTCTGAGACCACCATCAACAGACAACAAACAAGGCCTCTCTTTCATTCTGTCAGTCCATTTTCCACTGTAATTTTGTCCTCTGCTTGTCTCTCACTCTCAGTTAGACAGCCAGACACAGACACATGCATATCCAGACAAGCATAAACAGGCTCACACACAAGGAATAAAGCTTCATAACCAGCTCATCAATCTCTCATTATTACGTTGCTACTGTCTTTGTATTGCTCTTACAAAGAGATTGAACACACTGCTCCCATACCTATTAGACTTTAAATTATATTGTCGTCAGATGAACATATTTAAAGCCCTTCAAGAAATGTCTTCTGCAGTGTTGGAAATTATTCCATGGCACTCACTTATACAAGTTTATTTTGGCCTCATGAAACTAAATGGAAGGTTCCCTAGGCTATGTGGCGCAAAGCAGATAAATGACCCATGTCTGCCTGTCTGTGTGTATGTCAACAAGGACATAGAGGTAAAGCTGCACTCTCAGCTGACTTGACACACCTTTATTTGTACCATTAGAATTAACGGCTCTTCATCATGTAGAAAAAAAAACAATTATATTGCAGAAGCTGACTTTAAGTGTAGGCTTCAGCTACCCCTATTTGAGTGTTCAACCAAGCACCAAGCATAAAGAATGTGCATGATGACAATAGTCATATCATTAGAGAAGGGCTTCTGGAGTCACCATACTTAAAAGTATGGTCCTGAGCAGAAGCTCTCCAACAGGCTGGAAATGAAAGTGGTTATTAGCAGAAATTGTACTGATACTGCTGTTGTCACATGTTCCAAGTGAAGCTTTCTGATAAGTTATTTGTTTTGGTCCTTTTGGGCTGATGCTACCAGCCAGGAGTCTTCCTGGCTGGGGTGGTAGCCAACATATTTGGAGTCACAATAGACAACTTAAAAGCAAATAAAGCCTTGAGACAGTGAGGCTCCTGATCCAATAGGTCAGCACAAAATAAAGACACTACTTGGAGTATTTGAGCAATGCCTTCCTTCTTTTAATGCCCCGAACTTCCCCTACCTATTATCAAGGTCCAAGCCTTCTGCTTGCCAAAAACACTAAAAGGCCCATCTCAAAAAGCTTGGGTGTAATCTTAAGTGTCAATAATCAGAGTTAGAAATTAAGAGCTGAGGACTGACTTCTGGCAAAGCCCTGTGTAATGCATCTATTCATCAAGAATGATAGAGTTTTGCATGAATATCATTTGCTGATAATAGTGTGTGTCAATCATCTAGTATGCTGCTAACTGGCTCCCAACTCTATGCAAAAGCATCTACGTAAGCTCAAAGTGTGTGATGGCAGTTAGGAAACCACTTATTATGCCCTGACAATGTTTTCATGTCCTGCTTAATGAAAATGTCATATTACTGTTGACTGAAATGTCTACATACCACAAAACTAGTAAACGAATCAAAAACACCGTTTCAACAACACGGTTAAGTTTAACTATGACAACACGGCTGTATTTCATTAGTAAGATTTCCTAACACGCAATTACAAAAGCAACGCGAATAACAATTTTCTTTCAAGCCAGTTAGCTTAAAAATTAAAAAGCGAAGGCAGTCTCTGGCTCTGCCATAGTTGGCTTTAACCAGTTTTCGGTGATACTTTTACGGATGAATTTCAGAGAGCTTTCAATACTTGGGCAACATACACGTAACAACACTGGAAATGCTTAGTTAATTTAAAGTTATCCAGTACAGCACTGCAAACTTTTAACTTTGTGCCTGTCTGAATAGATATCTGTATCTAGCCAAACAGCTAATTAGCTAGGAAGCTAAGCTAGCTACTCCAGTCGGAACATTCTGTGTCTCCTCTTTTTCATCTTCGTCAATACCCTTCTCTCCGTCCTCTGCGCTTTGCCACACATTAACCTCAGGCCTTTCTGTCTTTCTTTAAAAATACCACTACTTAATGTGTGATATCAGACATATTTTGTGGTAAACGTGTTTGTATCCAGTAGTAAGAGGTGATGCCCCGTGTCGAACGGACCCCCCCAACACCAAGCAGCGGTGTCACCAAAGCGGGCTGGCCGTTGTGTCTCCGGAGCCTGAAGGCCCCAGCGTCATCCTGAATACATGGTCGAATAAGCTTGAAATTAAACAATGACAACTTCTACTTGTTCACCTCAAACGCGCGGACATCAGTCGTCTTACCTTTGCTTTGGTAATGATGTGTGTGGCTAGTTTAACAACCGCGAAATTTCCCTTGCCAATGGTCCGCTCGATTTCATAGTGGCCCACTCGGGCTGGGGGGGGCCTGTTGGCCGAAGTGTGGCCAGGATTGGTGATGCACCCAGTGGCCGTGCTGGTACGACTGGAGTGGCTGATCCCGGAGGATGGCTGGGCTCGGTTCTGGGAGCCCATTACTGCGTGGGTCGGTCGGGCAGAGTGCGTAATCCCGGCCGCAGCGGACCCAGCAGCACCTCCGCTTGACACGGCCGCCATCTTCTCGCCTCTCTGCGGGAACAACAAGCAGCCTTGCGCAGCGCGCATCGCGGGCACGCCCCCGCCCTGCGTCATTTTACGTGGAACGCTCCTCCGCAGCGCCCTCTCTAGGTTGTAACCATGGTAACGATCAGCGTAACAAATGACTTCATCCACAAAAACGTATTGTGGTTGCCTTGACGACAAAGAAGTGCGCATTATCACTCTGGTTCCCATGATTCAGTGATTCCTTGCAAACTGCTGCACTATGTATGATCAGACGGGCTCATGAGGCTTTAAAGGTATACGCAGCTCTAATATTACAATGACAGATTCAAATAATCGAGTTGAGCAAAATAGACATTCTCAATTCGAAATTTACATGAATTTTATATGAATAAAGTATCTATCTATCTATTTTACTCGATCATAGAACTCGAATACACATGCCATTATTATTTTTTACACAAAGAAATGTACACTGTTTTTAGTGGTCGAGTCTGCAGATCTTGGCAATTAATGGGCCTACTGTTTGTGCCATATACTGTATTAAGATTCAAAGCTAAATATTTTCATTCTATAAAACGATATCTATGTTTATAATATTCTGTTTTCTAATTATTTAGCCTTGTACTACTTTAGATTCGCTGTATAGGCAAATGTCACTAGTGTGCTGAGAAATGGCCCTGACCTTCTGAGGATACTAGACTCTGAGAAGATCTCTTAATGAACACTAAAAGCAGCGACTGCATTTCCACTGCATTAAATTCTCTGATTCCACAGTCTTTACAAAGAGAAGATTGCAGCTTGAGATGATCATCATTGCTCCTACCCCCCACTCCCACTCCCCAATACACACGCAAGCACACACGAGCACGCGCAGAATAAACGTTCTCCTCTGTGCTCATAATTCACAATTTAAATATTTATTTATAAGGGTGTAACTTTGCAAGTGTGCCCTGCAGGAAAATAAAAGCAAATAGTACTTGCTGAAGTTTTCTGAAGTTATCCATTAGAACAGAACATTTTTAATAAATGTTAAAAGGACAAAAAGATCAAAACAAACATAAGCAATACATATGTAATACATATGGGTTAAAAACCTACAAACATATATTTCTTTAAAAATCAGAAACTCAAATAATGAATACAAAAATGATTAACAAAAAATAATAGGGGTGCTTTCATATCATGCAGCAGTTTATTGTAACCTGCACTGCAGAAATGCTGTAGAATAGGCTGTCCTCTAAATGGGTTTTGGTGTGTGTGGAAAACTGATTCTATTCTATTCTATTCTATATCCCTCTCAGCAGATTGTAGACAGCACCACTCCATGTTGGAGAGGCGTTCCTGCATCCTGTTACTCCTGGATTACCAACTGAGCACAATAAGTAGCTTCTGAGTGCCAGACATCCAGACCCCCAGAAAGAACCAGGTTCACAATATGTCTGTTGGTTTTTGGTAATTTGAATAATTGCAGACTTGTTTTGTTATAGTTATGCCCTATTAAATAACTATGTCAGGTGAAATGATTTGTGTCTAAATGCAGGTCCTGCATTATTACCTAAACTCTGAACCCTGGTTTATAGATCGGGCCTGTGCCAAAAATCTAGTTTTGAGGGAATGTGGTTCATATTCCCAGATAAATGTGTTTCAACAAATGAACTGCCACATACATAATACACGGAGTCAAAGGCGGGGGGGGGGGGGGGGGGGGGTCAATAGGGCCCAACATCTTATTTACCCAATTAGTATTAGGTTATATACAGAGATTACTGACAGAACCATAGTCTGAATATGAAAATGTTTTTATCAAGTTAATATCCAATGTCAACATCAAACTGTCAATTGAAAAGTGATGCTTAAAGACAATTCAAATACATAATTATGACTGTATTGTGACCTTATTAGTTGTTTAAATGGCTCATTCAACTGCTGCATTATTCCCTATGTGATTATTACTGGTCTATACCAAAATGTATTGACAGCAACTACAACTGTAGGGCTTTGTCATCTTCTCCATAAGATGACATAAACACACCCCAAATGGTTTCAATTTTGATAAAGAATGACTGTGTAAAAGTACCTGTGAACTGAGCTGGATTTGGCATTTGAGTTATCTTTTCAGTGACATTTTTTAATGTCTTTATTCACAACAACGAAGTGTGTCATACACAAAAAAAACACGGTCCAAACTATGTACCAGGAAGAATTACGGAGGAATTCCACCCCATAAACCACATGATAAAAGATCACATAAAATATATAAACCTATGCATTATTAATTTTCCTGTTGATAAACTCTTCATATCTCTTCATATCAGCCCCTGCACTGATAATTTGAGTAGTAGAGGGAAGCCATATGACGTCATGACGTCGACCTCGGTTTGTTTACCGTGTGAGCGTGGTGGGGGCGCTAGTGGTACAGATTTTTCACACTGTAAACACTCTGACTCTCTTCACCCTCCGCAGGAGAACTGTCCACACAATGCTGCGACAACCGGCCGTGACAACCGTTCATATTAGACGGACTTGAAAAACACTTGCTGCTGTTTTATTTTTGACACAGTCCGCGACGCATGATCTGAACTCGGATATCAAAACATGGAGCTGCCTTACCAGCGTTCAAACCAACAATGCTAACCTTAGCACTAGCTAGCACCATACAAGGCTTTGGTGTTTGAAATGAAGCGGAACTGAGTGTTGCTGTCATCTTGTTTTCGTGATACCCGTGTTATTGGTTGCATTACTGACAGCTTGGCATTTGTCACGGATGTCAATTGGACGAGGAACGAGTCTTCATTTAATGTAAACATCCCACTGTCTCTTTAGCCTGTCAGCTAGCAGCTGCTGTTATTGTTTGTCACTACTAGAAGTGGCACCGTTAAGCTAGCCAGCTTGCTATCCGAGTATTTGTTGCTGAATGGGGTGGAGTTTTTATTAGTATTGCCGCACAGGCTAGAATAACGTGAGGTATCAGTTGTCAGTTCAGGAAGACGGTGGCAGACAAAATGTTGTTGAGGAGTTGCTGGAAATCTCGACATAAAAACAGCTCTGGACCTTGTTGGATTCAACCCGGATTGGCAGCCCTGCTCTGGTTATGTGTGACCCAGTTAGGTTGCGGCAGTGGTGCGGTGGGGGAGACCAAAAGTGTGGTCCAGAAAGATGCAGAGTTTGATGTCACCTATAATGACACGGTTACAAGTGAAAACCAGACCATCTATGCTTTCAATCACACAGTCTCCAGGAATAGGGTGAGTTTACATTATCAGTTAGTAGACTTGTTTCTCATTTAATTATACCAAGTAATATGGAGTGTAACATGATCTTTTTTTCCCCCTTTCTTTGGGTTTCAGACAGAGGGAGTGCGTGTGTCTGTGGATGTGTTGTCACAGGGTTTGGAGAGTCCTATCCTGTTTGTGGTAAGGCAGAAGCAAGCTGTGCTGTCATTCCAAGTCCCACTCATCCTAAGAGGCCTGTGAGTATCCCCACTTTACAAAAATCTCTCAAAATCAGCTTAAAGAAACTCAGGAAGATTGTGTTATGTTCCCTCACTTCTTTAAACCAACCCTTTTATATTGCAACTTACTCAGCTTTTTCAAGTCCAACAACATCCAGTGAAACATTAATGAATGCCTAACAGTCCAACATCATTTCTGTTTTGTTACCTGAGACTATCGCTTAAATGCTTCATCGCTCTCTGCTTGTGATAGTAACAGCCTATGAGTCTAAATCTCAGTAAATAATATTCTATAAATTGCAGAGCAGGGCCGAGATTAGCCCCAGTATGACGGTATGTAGGTAGATTTGGAAATTATATACAGTATGTGTCAGCTGCTCGTAGCACAACATTTTCCAGTAATATGTTGCTTTGTGGGTTATATACTGTATACTATATATGTGTCTTTATATAAGATACACTAATGAGTAATGTTCAGTGGTTTATGTATGTCTAATAGAGCATTGACATGTTCAGCTGATGGAATTCAAATGGAATTTGAACTGCACACCCTCCTTAGAGAAAGCAACGGGAACAAAATAGTCATCAGTACAAATTAGCTATATTTATAATTAGTCATAACATTTTGTCACAGTGCATAAACTCTCCAAATCAATTGTAAGTGGAATAATTCCCTACAACACTGAATAGGCTTGTGTCCCTCCAACTTAGTTTTAAACTAGGCCTTTATGTTTGTTCTTGTAATTTACTGCGCACACAGAGACTGTACATAAAGTAATAATCCAAGGTTCCTCCTTGGGAGTGTCTGGCTGTTATTCCTTAGACAGCAAACATTTATGACATGTGATGAACCTTGTTGGGTGCAGAGAGCTGTGTGTGGACTTAACCTTGTAAGAGAAGTAAATGTGTAAATGCTAAATGCTGTGCTTGTTGTAGAATCCTTTGTAGGTGTGATAGGGAGATGTTAAGGTTTAGCTTTGGTTAGAATTGCAATCATTATTTCTTTTCAGTAGTAATAACACTAGTCGATCTTCTAGGTAGCAAAGAAATAGCAAAATCCTCTCAGTAGTCAAAATGTCCAGGATTGTACCTCAGCAGTTATAGGACACACAGCCTTTGTAATCTGGATTTCATAACAGGTTGGAAGTTCAGGTGTTTATTAGCCATTGGCCAATAGCCCAGTTGTGATGTGTCTCCCACAGTCTGAGGTACTTTCTGTGGTTGTGCAACAAAAGAATGGCCTCACCACAATCTTGCTTATAGTCCCGTGGAAAGGCATGTTTTAGCAGGTCTCTAAAAAACCCTGGACTTTCACTTCCCCCTCTGAAATCCACCAGTGCAGAACTGTGGAGCCAGGTTTACTGTAAATGAACAATCTCAAAGTCATCTGTGTGAAGCTACTTCTGTCTCACGAAGCCACCGTCACATGCTTTCTATTTACATGTTTTGAGCTATGCTATGTGCTTTTTTTTCAACATTTTCTAGAGCTAGGTTTTATTGATTTTGCGCAGAGAGTACTGAAGATGCATTATCTAGTTGGCTCATCTGATTCTTAAACAGCAGCCCTTGGGAATTTAGTTAATTCATATAATATTAAATAATCTAATAGAAAAACCATTATTCATTTTGTAAAAAATCAGTTTCTATGTTCAGATTTTTTTTTGTTTACACAATCACCCATAACCTCATTTAAAGTGTCTACCCATTCTGTGCAATGGAAAATAGCTCTCAACAAATTATTGATTACAACCCATTTTCAGTAAATACAAATTTAAAGTCTTGTTAAGTGCTAAACTCTCTTTTGCATGGAAACTGTGTTGTTCTTTCTTTCTCTGTTTGACAGCCTCTATCTCTCTCTGCCTCCCTGTTTCCAGCTACCAGAGGAAGTACCCTTACAATCATGTGGGCCGCACATTGTGCCAGCCTCCGACCCGGGCTTTATCTGAAACCCAGTACTTTTTTGTGGATGTGTCTACCTTGTCAAGCCAGGGTACGAACTTCCAGCTCAGGGTCAGCCGCGTTGAAAGCTTCACCCTTCAGTGAGTGATATTTCATATTACGTATATTGTATATTATATGTATATTTGATACACAAACACACTGTGTAATAGCTACCTGATCTCTCAGCTTGTGCCATATGTCTGGCTTTTGTAGCAAACAACAAGTGACTTGCTGGGTATGTCTGACATAATATTTGCTATTTGATTACAGGACAGACAAGAAATTCAGCTTCACCGCATCACCATCCCAACCTCAGGTAAACAGCTTGATACCATAGCTTTGTGACTTTATATTAAGTGCTACTTTGCAACAGAGAAGTTCAGTCACTATAATGTAGATAGCAGGGGTTAAAAGTGTGGGAGATACTGATGAAACATGAGAGAAGCTGAGGAAAGTAAGCAATTAAAAGAGGTCACTATGAATGAAGGGAATTTCTGATTTTACAGAACCATTCAGCTTGTAGTGATCATCTTTCTCTCAGTATTTGTCTGATAAATTCTGCTTTTAAACACATGTAAGAGAAAACTAACTCATGTTTTCCTCTTGGCCTTTCAAAAACTAAATAATCCATCAAGTCAGTCATGATTTGTTTCATCATTCGTGTGTTATCATCGAAATGATCACATCCTCCTTCATACAAAATAATAGATAGTGAAGAAAGACAGGAAACAGAAAAAGGGTTGATCTTGTTTTAACCTGTGAAATCACAGTAATCCATATCCTCAGCAAATACAACACTTGTCTTTGATAATCCTACCCCCTATAATTATACCCTTCCTGTCTCTGTTTTTTTCCTTCTCCTTTCTCTCAGTACTTCAAGTATGTCTTTCCAGACGGGGTGGACACTGTGATCGTCAAGGTCAACTCAGACATGAATTTCCCCTGCTCCGTGATGTCTATTCAGGACATCCAGGTACAATTACTTCCCATCCATGTCTCCTCAAACCAGACAGCTGCTGTCCTCAGGTGGCCCCAGTCATTGTGGTCAATATGTAGTAGCACTCTTGGGCCACATGAAGGCATTATTGAGTTTATTCCAACAATATGAGTGCAATGCGGTGCAAACATTGTAGATGTTATGTGTAATGTGTTAATCACTTGTTCCCTCTTGCCTTTAATCTTTCAATTCATTTAATTTTTCCTCTGTGTCTCTTTTCAGTGCCCTGTCTATGACCTTGACAACAATGTGGCCTTCATTGGGATGTACCAGACGATGACCAAAAAAGGTGCCATCACTGTGCAGGTAATGTTTCACTGTCCTGAAATACAGAACACATTGGAAGCCTTTGTGACATAGCTAGAGTTTAGATGCCATTACCTCATGAACAGAGCCATGTTATGTCTTCTCATGTCTCTTCCTGTCTTCCTGTCTCTTTCCAGAGGAAAGATTTTCCCAGCAACAGTTTCTATGTGGTAGTGGTGGTAAAAACAGAGGATGAGGCATGTGGCGGTCCGCTGCGCTTCTACCCTCTGCGACCTGATGAGCTGATTGATGCCGGCAACCGCAGCAAGATTCTTGATGTGGTGGTCACCCCTGCTATTAACTGTAAGTCACATATACATATAAACTTTTCAGACTTGCATACCATAAAACATGTGCCAAGAGAACTGGACTAAAAATGCATTTTTAAAACATCCACAGTTAAAAAGCTAACATGTCTGATCAGGCACTGTTTGCTTAATTTCTCTGCAGTGCTTGGCAGGATGCAAAAAGGACAGTGCCTCAAATCACAGTCTTTGATGTAAATTATCAGTTTCATTGTGTTAGAAAATCCTTTTGGGTATGCCAGTAATATATTTCACACCACTGCAGGAAAGCAAGCTTCTTTCCAGGAGCTGTTGGTAGTATTGTTGCATTATGCAGTTCACTCAAGGTCATGCAGTCTTAGCATGTGAATGGGCGTAAATGTTTTTTTCCTCTACACTCCACAGCAAAAGTGTATGTGATGGGCATGCTGTTCTGTCTGGGTATCTTCTTCTCCTTCTACCTGCTCACCTTCCTGGTGGCCTGTCTGGACAACAAGCGGTAAGATTCTGCACTTTTCTCTGTAACCAAAACAACTGTTAGGTACTGCATCCACTTCATATGCACAGCCTCTCTTCATTGCTGAGGTATTTGTATTTATCTCTCTGGAGTCGTGTCTCGTTTCTTCCCTCGTGCCTCTGCCACGAACAACCCTCATTAAATTGAAAAAGGCCTTTGGTTTAAAACTGTTGAGACTTATAAATCTCAGTCTCAGTTTAACCCAGAAGTTTAAAAAAGTGTGATCGAAGACTTCATTTAGCTGCTTTCCCAGAGCAGCACTATGATGAATGCAAATTATGTTCATTTGCATCATTTCCTCTCTGTTTCTGCAGAGTGAATAAGAAAAGGGAGCTGTTTCCGAATCCTGCGGACATGTCGCCTGCTGAGACAGGTAAACCCAACAACTAGCTATGATGGACTGGCCTATTAGAGTGTGTGGAGCGTACCATTGTTTTTAAAGTCATAAACACACTGTAGAGTAGATGTTGTAATACAGTGTATATGATGTTAAACTTCACTTAACATGCAGTATAATAACCATTTAGCTCTTCAGCGTTTTATGTAGAATTTAACATCTGTGTGTACTGAATGTGTCTTTCACTCTTTCTCCCTCATGCTGTGTGGTTCAGCCTCTCTGCTTGGGAAGAACGGAGATGGTATAACGACACAGTTCCTCCTTTTGTGTGCTTGCTGCCTTTTCTCACACTGTGTTGCTTGTCTGCAGATGCTCTGCATGCATTAGCTCATGCACTATAACTCTCTTGCCATAGAAACAGCATTTATGGAAAAGAAGATAGAGTAATATTATACTATAGTGCTTTGTGGGCCGTGTAGTATCATAAAGGTGGCGCTTTTATGGCTCACATCATAGAGATACAGAAACACGTGATGACTAATCCGGATACTTCTCAGGTAGAACTAACTGCAAAGTATTCTCACCATCCTGTTCTTCACCATTTTCATCACAGTGTTTTCCTTCTACTTCTCCTCACAGCTGTGCAGTTTGTCGACTGAAGAAACACATAATTTATTATGTGTATACATTTAAGTCAACAATGTTAACAACATGATAGACCAACAAAAGAAGCTGCTCCATGAAAAAGTGTTAGAGATAATCATTGAGATAGATGTGTACACCGATGTGTTTCTTCAGCTCAGGAATCCCTCTCAGTGTGTATCTGTGTCTTCATCGCTGCAGTGTTGGAATTCACTTCCACTGCAGCAATCACCTCTCCCTACAACAAATCAGCCTCTGCACCATCTCTTGGCACCCACATTTGTTTTTGTTTTTTTAAAGTATTTTGAGCCCTGAAAAAAATGTTGGGCCTCAAATCTCTGACTTTATCCCTGCATGTATTGATGCCTTCCTCAGCTCCCTGTGCTGATGTACTAACAGTTTAGCTGTAGTGGTGTTTTAGTATGCAGCAGCAAGGTACTAACAAATATTGGCTGTAGTGGTGCTTGTTTGTGCATTTCATCAACATGTACTCAGCTGGGAGTTTAAATGCGTGGTCATGTTTCTACAGGCAAGACTCCAGCCTCACCATATGAATATGGCTCCTTTGGTGAGTTTTGGACTGTTGTGGTTTTGTTTAAGTCTTTGTTGAACTGGAGATTTAATTAAATAACTGTTTTCTCTCCTCGTCCTCTCCAGCTGACAACGGCAGCACTCTGAGCTCTGAGGCCATCACTGACAGCGCCACCTCAACTGACAACAACTACGGATACATGGGTATGGACAAACATGCACACAAGTTTGTGTCACTTGGCTCACCATTGTCACTCTGCAGTATATCTCCACAGCCTTGGTTTGCAGTTGGCGTCTTTGCAAGCGGCTCCAGTCCCTCACTGGTTTTCTGTGTGTCTTTGTTCATCAGGACAGGAGCCTTTCAAACGTCGACCAATCCTCAATCACCTTCACCACATAGCCGTCCGCATCGGTGACACACTGCCGCATAATTGGCCGAATCAGTTCAGAGATTTGCACCAAACCAATCAGCACTATGTGAATCATACATCAATGAGAGTTAGATGTTGATGCCAGGAAGTGGCCAGATTCCTAATCTGATGATGCTGAAATGAACAGCAAAGCAATATTCAAATTAATTAATTAATATTCAAATTTTCTGTTTAATATATTTAAAAATTGCAAAAAAAAAAAAAAAAGAGAGATGTGATGTGCTCGAACAACACTCGTCCAATTTGCTCTTATTGTGTCTCCAATTAACAAAGTGTCTTTTCTCTTTGCCATCATGTCCTCCTCTCCTGTCTCCCCTCCCTTCATCAGAGCGATCGTTGGACAGTGTTGGCCGAAGCAGGCAGGAGTCTCTTAGCTCCGTGGAGGAGGATGACTACGACACGCTGGATGACATCAACTCAGACAAAAACATTGTCCGCACCAAGGTGCACCTCCCTTCTTCAATTTAATACATAGTACTTGTTTTTTGCAATTTGCAAGTCAGCTCTGCTTGTAATGTAGGTAACAGTAGTTATTAGACATGACATGATGTTGGTTGCCCGTTTTACCTGATGGCTGTCTTTTTCTTATTGTAGAAATTTCTGTGTGTGTCTGACCTGGCTCGAAAAGACAAGAGGGTCCTCAGCAAGAAATACCAAATTTACTTCTGGTGAGGTCACTGGTTAGAGAAAGACAAATACCATGGAAGAGTAGATTCATTTGATAACAAAGATTCCTTGACATCCCAGTCTAGGTCTAATAGATCCACATTAACCAATTATAATTTATGGCATTTTGTCACCATTTTGACATTATTCCTATATACATATGCCCTGTAATTGCAGCATCTCCAAGAGAGTGGAGTAATAGTGCAGTAAAACTAAGATAGTAAGTTGTGATAGTAAAATACAGTATTTTAGAGTATAACAATTATATTATTGTTATTCATTGGTTTCAAAGACATGTGGAATAATGAAGCACGGCATCCTTCCAACATATCTATCATCATAACTATGAAAAAGTCTAATGATTATTTTCTCTCCAGGAACATTTCCACCATCGCTGTGTTCTACGCCCTGCCAGTCATCCAGCTGGTCATCACCTATCAAACGGTGTGAGAGAGAAACTGTTATTAAGTTGTTAAAACATCAACACATTGATGGATGCTAAACTAACTCTCTCTTCTGCAGGTCGTCAATGTCACAGGAAACCAGGACATTTGCTACTACAACTTCCTGTGTGCCCACCCCCTGGGAGCTCTAAGGTGTGTAGTTAGCATGGCTGTTTAAATGCATGAATGATTTATTACAACAGCTAATGGATGGCTTACAATGGCTTAAAGTATGTTATGACTCACTCATAATGTTTTGTCTTACACAGTGCATTCAACAACATACTCAGTAACCTTGGTTACGTGATGCTTGGACTCCTCTTCCTCCTTATTGTCCTCAAGAGAGATATTGTTCATAATCGAGCCATGGTTCGCAATGATCTCAACGCGCTGGTAAGGCACATGTACACAAACAGCTTCACAGCAGACAGGCAGATACTGATACTGTGATATTCATAACAACACCTCATCACATCTTCTGAACAGATAGACTTAATTTAGATTAAGAAATAAGAAATAGGAAAAAGGAAACAGGCATATCCACAAACATACGTTACTTAATCTGGAATATGTGGTCAACTTTATTATTTATTAAAATGCATTGCTCAATTATTGGTTCAGTTTTCCTCTCCCCCACCCCCCAGGAATGCGGTATCCCAAAGCACTTTGGACTGTTTTATGCCATGGGAACTGCTCTGATGATGGAGGGCTTGCTCAGTGCCTGCTACCACGTCTGTCCAAACTACACCAACTTCCAGTTTGGTAAGTGTGCTTCTGTTCCCAGCAGGACCTCATATGTCCTCTTTAGTTTCTCTGTATAATGGCAGAATACTAGCAGTAACTAAACATCTGACGTGAACTGGTATCTATCACACAGCTTTCTGTTGTCGTGGTCATTTGCAATAAAGACAATAAATCTGAGTGGTAACTCAGTGATAACAATCAGCAATGACTTCCTTCTTATGCTTCTATTGTTTTTGATGATAAAAGGAAAATGTGTCTGTTCTTTTCCTGCTCTGTAGACACTTCATTCATGTACATGATTGCTGGGCTGTGCATGTTGAAGCTGTATCAGAAGAGACACCCAGACATCAACGCAAGTGCTTACACTGCCTACGCCTGCCTGGCTGCAGTCATCTTCTTCTCTGTGCTGGGAGTGGTAAGTACACACACATAACACACCACAAAATACACAAGGGCTTCATGATGTTTAACATGCAAAACAAACACAATTCATAATGATTGTGTTGGTTTGTTTGCAGGTGTTTGGGAAAGGAAACACAGTCTTCTGGATCATTTTCTCAGTAATCCACATCCTGGCCACTCTCCTCCTCAGCACGCAGCTCTACTACATGGGCCGATGGCGGCTCGGTAAGATCACAGCGTGAAACAAGCTGTAACCTCGTCAGGCTGGAGTCCTAGCTGTTAGATATTCCTGTTGGCTCATTTTTATGTATTTCCTTTTGTTGTATTCAACGTTCAAAGTGCCCACATTCATTTTTAAACATTTTAGAATCTGGAATATTTTTTATAATATAATATAATATATAACGTTATGCTTTACAATAGTTGCGATCAGCATAACAATAGAAAAGAATTGTAATTGTGTTGAAACACTGAAAGTGCTTTATTGAAATCCGCTAAAATGTGTAGCACTACAATTTAACTGCCTGTACAAACAGAATATTATTTGGTGTGTACTTGTAAATGTATTATTAATGCTTTTTTCATAGGTTTATATACAGGTGTTTGCATAGGAATAAGGTCATTTTAAAGTGTCACCATGACTCATACTGTTGTGGTGCTGTGGGTTTGATTCTCACAGTGTTTGACTGAACTAATATCTGTCTATTATATGTGTGTCAGACTCTGGGGTCCTGCGCAGGATGGTGTACATCATCTACACAGATTCCATCAGACAGTGCAGTGGACCTATGTACATCGTGAGTAATGACCAGAAGCTTCTGTATCATTTAGCTGAAGCGTTGTCACGGCATCAAGCTTAAATTGTCTTAAGGGGCGTTAATCATTGTTGACACAGATCTAGTTCCTCAATTATTAATATCCATGTCATCTTAAACACTGGTTGGTACAGTATGTGATTGAGTCCCGATGTTTGTCTTTTAGGATCGTATGGTTCTGCTTGTGATGGGGAACATAGTCAACTGGTCTCTGTAAGTAAACATTGTGTTTATCTGGAAGTTGAGTGGCTACAACATGGATTTAAATTTAGAAAATCAGAAGTGATCTTTTTTTTTTTTTCTTCATGTTCACCTTCCACTCCTCCCACTCTCTCAACAGAGCTGCCTATGGCCTCATAGAGAGACCTAATGACTTCGCCTCTTACCTGTTGGCCATCGCCATCTGCAACCTGCTGCTCTACTTTGCCTTCTACATCATCATGAAGGTGTGTTTGAGTGTATCTATGCTTTTGAGTTCATTTAGATTTATTAAAAAGCAGACATGTTTTGTACTTTTTATCTGAAGTTATTTATTCTGTGTGTGTTTAGCTGCGGAGTGGTGAGAGAATCAAGTGTCTGGCGTTGGTGTGTATTCTCTTCACGGCTGTGGTGTGGGGATTTGCACTGTATTTCTTCTTCCAGGGTCTGAGCACCTGGCAGGTCAGTAACTCACACACACATACACTTAGTCACAGAGAAGGAAAAACAACTTAATTCCTACTTTATACAACAACATTTTATATTGTGTGTGTGTGTCTCGGATTACACAGAAAACACCAGCAGAGTCCCGTGAGCACAACAGGGACTGTATCCTGCTTTTATTCTTTGACGACCATGACATTTGGCACTTCCTCTCCTCCATCGCTATGTTCGGATCCTTCCTGGTATGATCATGTTTGTTGCGGCAGGGCTATAATGTATTACTTAATTATTTTTTTTGTGTAACTTAACATTCATGTAACAATTAAGAAAAGCAATGATTTGGGCTTTTTTCCTGTCATGCATCAGTTTACTTTCCTCTGCAAGTTAAAAGATTGTTCAATTTGAATTTAAAGAGGTTTTGACTCACCTGGTTAACATTCAATCAGCAGTGGAATTGGTTTCTACAAGCAGGACATCCACATCACCTCTCCTGTTCCTTCTCAGGTCCTCCTGACTATGGATGACGACCTTGACACCGTCCAGAGAGACAAGATCTACGTCTTCTAGCTTCGTCAGATCTTCTGTGATGAGCTCTGCTCTTCCTCTCTGCCTTACCGCCCTCTCCTTTTGCGTCTCCTTCATGTACTCAAAGAGCACAGCCAGTAGCCTGTTTTTCCCCAGGCTGTCGATGGGCGCGTCTCCGTAGCCAATCAGCCAGTCAGGGAAGGGCTGCCGCCCCTTCCCTCCACTTGCATGGACACTAATGTGCCAACGAAGAGCTGGATCAACGTTGAGTGATGCTGAAGTGTTTCGTCCTCTCGCTGCCACCGTTGATATAACTGTTGTAATCGATGTTTACTAACTGCTGACAATGAAGAAAACAATCTACACACTGAAAAAAAAAAAAGAACCCATCCAAAATAACTTATTTTATACTGTCTGCATTACATTTGACCTGCAAGTCAACAATGCATTTTGAAATTACTGTTTGTATGCTGTTTATATGCTGTGTGTGAGTGTGTGTGTTTACAGACATAAAGGTGAGAACATGAATCCTGTCCAGTCTGTCAGTGGCCTTTTAATGTTCTAATCATGTTAGTCACATACTGTGCTGATTGCTCAGTTCCTCGAGATAGCCGTCCTTCTCATTGGAGAATATCGATAATGATTGTATTTAATTCTTGACTGCCCTCAAGTCTCGACTGCGAACGTATTTTTTGCACTGTACTGTATGAAAAAAGGATTTTAATGTCAAATGTTGCAATCAGCAGTTACTGAATAAAGGTCTCATTTTCAGATGTGTTTGTACCTTGTTTTGCTCTTTTCTGCTTTTTCTGACGATGACACCAAGCTGTAAACCAGATATTAACAAATTATAATCAGGATACATGAACTTACACCAACAACCAACTACGCACAAAAAAAGAGGATCAGTACCCAAGAAATTCATGAATATATATATATATATATATAAAATTAGATTTATTAAAATATTTCATAGAAAAATACAGTATTTACACAAATTTATAAGCACAAAGGACATTCTTCTGCCTGCATATGTTAAATTTTACACTAGCCACGGCTAACGACAACTGCTGTACTGTAATACATCTCTGTTTTAGAGAGTATGGAAAAGTATACAAAATAAAAGTGAACTGTCTTAACCTTTACAAAAACAGTGATTGAATCTGTTTCTGAAAGGCTAAAATGACAAGAATCGAAGAAGTTCACACACAAGTCCTTTACAAAACCAGTGGCATAAATACAAATATAACATCATGTAATGGAAGTTGACCTCTGTGCATCTGTAAAGCATGTTTTTAAGTGTTAAGTCTGGAGTTCACGAGAAGACAAATTAGATGACGTATGGGAAGGTTTCATTAATAAAGGAGTGTTCCAAGTAGAATGAAGATGCTTCTCTGTGATTCTCCTACAAACGGCCACCTGACATCAATGTAAACTAAATCATTAAAATAGTGTTTGACCCAAGTCTGGCATGGAGCTTATATCTGTAAACATGACACGGAAGTGCTTTAAAAGGTATCTGATGTGGAGGATAAAAGTCCTCAGCCCTCTGTGACATGTGGCCCCCTGAACTACCATATCCTCTGCAGTCAGTTCTTCCTCCAATCACAGTGGAGGAGGCCGGGTTTTCCCTGAAAACCTAAGGAATGAATCACAGAGGGCACAGGGCACTCACTTGAGGCCCTGCGTGTAAACGTCACAGCTCTGACTTGTCACAGTCGTTAAAGTCAGTCAAAGTCCTCGGTGACAGTCACCGTGCAGCAGGACTGAACTGTGCGTCATGTCCTCAGTAATGATAGACTCTGATCTGGTTGTTATCGTCCAGTCCCAGCTGGACAAGGCCGCTCTTAGTGGATGGAGCCCGATAGCGAGTGAACAGAGGTCTGGAAAAGTTAAGGACAATGACAGTCATAATACTGTCTGACATGTGATGGTGTGTTTTAGAAATAATATGAAGATGTAAAAGGTTATTAGACAAGTCAAAATCATAATTGAAAATCAATAAATAACAGAGCCGGACTTCTATTAAGCTAGCCACACAATTGCTCCAGTGATTTTACACACAGTAGTGTGTTAGTAGCAGTTTTGAAAAAATAAAATTAGTTTGTGAATGATAATTAAAATAATAAAATAAATTTAGTTTTAATCTATTTATATGAGGTTGAATTCTGTGTGCTGCTCATGTGGATACCACACATTTATTGTGTGTTGTGTGTTAGTGTGTGTGACAAAAGGATACATGCTGGTGTCTTTCTTGCGCATCTCCAGCCACCTCTTGTTGCCGTCGATCAGCCCCTGCAGTCTCTGGCCGTCCGCCTCCACTGACTTCTGCATGGACTGCAGGCCTCGACTGTGTTCACTACAACACACACAGACACACGCACACACGCACACACACACATACACAGACACACACACACACGCACACACACACATACAGACACAGACACAGACACAGACACACACAAACACACAGAGTTTTTGGACTGTTTTAAGTATATTTGAGAAAGTGAGGGTGTGTATGTACAATGTAATTATGCTGTATTACAGCTTACCTAACAGGAGTGTATGATGGGTAGGCTGAGGAGGTCCTCAAGGTGCTGGAGGTGATTGGGTCCATACCTGCTCCAGGAGAACAGAGCAACAGTTCAGGACCAACACTGGTGATAAAACCCCTTTTAACATTTATTGGTGCTTCACTCATTTATAGGCAGAATGACCCAGAAGTCAGTATACCAGGGAAGATCTGGCTCCATCGGCTATTGATGAGGTCCTCAGAGGCCCTCAGCCCACTGCTGATGGGGGTGCTGTAGAGAGGGGTGGCTGCCGAGTTACCCTGAGGCACCCAGTTCCAAGATGGCTCTGAGAGCCTCACTGGGGGAGGTGGGGCTAAGGAGCTGGGGCCCAGGCTGTGCATCTGGGGCATGACTGGGAAAGAGGTGGAGGCAGAGGTGGGAGCTGGAGTGGAGTGAGGCTGAGACAGAGACATAGGGAAGGCTGTGTAAGGCGCAGTACTCTGCCTCTGAGCTAGTGAACCCAGTGCACTCAGGACGGTGTTGAGCTGGCCCGAGATCTGCTGCAGGGACTCTGCTAACTCCTGGACTTTGGCTGGGACTGTGGGATGAGCTCCTGATAAAAGAGCAAGGGGGACAAGAGAAGAGGTGTAGAGATGAGATAACAGACAACAGGTATAGTTTACCTACACTATGTGTCTAGGTATTATCTGTATATAGTATATACAAATAGTATAGATAAATTAAAAGAAATGTATGGTTAGCTCAATATATTTTATTTTTACTTTAAAGAGCAGCTGATTCTACTGTGCTCTACACTCAATGACCAGTATGTGTTACCTGTCCCATCTGGTGGATCCACAGTGCTGCTGAGGTCCGACTCAGTGACATCAAAGGTCACCTTCCTTTCTCCCCCCAGCCGAGACAGATCGTCTAACAGAGGCTGAATGAACAAAATAACAAGACAAAATGCAGTTAAAATCAGATGTTGCTGTATGTATAACTAAATCCTGGTCATACCGTCAGTAAACTAAGTTAAACTTCATTACATTTTGTAAATGATGACAAATTACAAGAAGCAAAAAATATTCCTTTGCCACATAGACAGCTACTAAACCTGAGCATGTTTATAACTTTTCTTGTTTACTGTTTTGGGATGAGTGTTGATGAAAATGCTCAACTGAAGTATCACTTAAGTAAGTTTTCTGAAACACTGCACATCCAGTCTGATGTTTTCTCCTGACCTCCTCAGCTATCGAGCTCTCCAGCTGCTGAAGCTGCTCCTCTTTCCTCCGCAGGAGAGAGTTCCCCCTCTGAACTGTCTGCTGCAGCTCCGCCACATTTCTGGCCTCCTGACAGTGAATGAAAAAAAATAACCACCACTTGATGCTTACTCTAAATCGACCCCATCTCGCCAGCCGTAACACCAGTTATTATTCTTCAGGAGGTGGGTGACACTCCGCCCTACCTGCATGAGGTTTCTTATCATCTCCTCAGTCACCCCTCCTTCATGGTTGGGATCCTGAGAGGAGGTGGACTGGGCTGCCTGCAGAGCTGCCTGTCTCTCCATCAGCCGGTTGCTCTCCCTTTCCAGGAAGAGTTTGGTTTTTTGGATGGAAGCGCCGTGTGAGGAGATGTAGTGTCGGAACCTGGACACATGGAGGTGTGGGCATGCCGACTGAAGGTAGATATACACTGTGCCCTGCGCTCATAGATTCCCATTTAAAACACTGACCACTTATTAGATACTTAAGACGGATAGACCTTAGCCTTCCCTACTATCAGTAATTTCTTATCAATTTTCAGGAAACCATTAGTGAAACAATAAAACTAAGTCTGTCCTTACTCGTCCATGCTGCTCTGGCTGTCAGGCACAGAGGAGACTGGTGAGTCCAGGTCTTCTACATGTAGTGATGAATCTCTCTTGTCACTGGAGGGCGCCGTCACCTCTGTTTTCTCCTCCTTCTTGTCATGTTTAGGTTCTTGTCTGGGGGAGACACTTGCTCTTTCACCTTGTTCCAACTCACTGAACGAGCAAAATGGACAAAGGTACGCAGTTTCCTCAGTTACATAAGTGTGCTGTAAACAAAACTCTTAAGTATGATAACGACTTTTTCCACAATACTCTGTCACATACTAATAATTACTACCAGTTAACCTACAAAATATGAAAGACTGAGAAGCAGAACTTGTTTTGGAGAGAACTTCTCTTTTTAGGGTGTGTCAGTGTCCCGTGTAGGTAAACTGTACCTGACTCTGCGGCTGAGACGGTCACATCTCTCCTGCAGCAGCGTCACCTTGCTCTCCAGCCTCTCTTTGTCCTCTTTCGCTCTCCTGCACTCCTCTCTGGCTTTGTCTCTCTCCTCTCTCAGCCTCTCCTCCTCTTCCCTGGCTCTCTGGATGAGTTCTCGGGCTTGGTGTTTCTCCTCTCTCATTCTGTCCAGCTCCTCCTGCAGCTGGTCCCTCTCCTGGATCAGCCGGGGTAAGGTCTAAACACACACGCACACGCACACGCACACACGCACACGCACACGCACACGCACACACACACACACACACGGGAGGGGAAATAGTGGGTTGATACTGCAATTGGAGGGGAGGGTGAATTTGATCTCTTGTCATAGAGTAGAAGTGGGACTGCACACCGCTATTTGTCTGTCCACCTCCCCCTCTTCCTCCCCAAGCTTCTTCCTCCTTCTCTTAAGATCTGCTACCTGATAAGACACAGAAATCATTAGTCCACGTGGTTCAGGTTAGAGTAATGGTGATCAATAGTACATACTGGTTGGGGAGCAGGACCTTGGTCTGCAGGATGGCCTCTTGGCTCTTCAGCTCTTTGGCCCTCAGCTCCAACTGATCTGCCCGATCCTGCAGTTCTGACTCCTTTATGAAGAAACAAGCCAGATTTACTCTTGTGTTTTTGTGTGTCTGTGCTACAAAATTTTCACAGATGGACATGAAGAGTTAAGAAGAAAAGGCTTCCATTGGCTAGACTGAAAGTGTGTTCTATTATCTGGTACAAGTGTAAACCACCCACTTAAATATATCTAGATCTACAAACCACTCTACAAACTTTCCACTTGGTATCAAACTGTGATACCAAGTGGAAAGGAGTCCCAAAGGTACAACTAATCAGAATTTCCTCTACGGGGGATCAATAAAGTTACATCTTATCTTATCTTATCTTATCGTTAGTAAATCGGTGCATCTGTCCTGTCTCACCTTGCGCGTGTGTGTAAGATGTTTCTTTTGTATCTGCATGTCGAGTTGTAGCCGGAGTTTCTCCAGTTGAACAGCATGGGAGGCCTGGAGACGCTCTCTGTCCTCCTGCAGAGTGGACAGCAAGCGCTCCCTCTGAGTGGTTTCCTGGAACACACACACACACACACACACACACACACACACACACACACACACACACACACACACACACACACACACACACACACACACACACACACACACACACACACACACACACACACACACACACACACACACACACACACACACACACACACACACAGTCAAAAACTGAACATATCAGTTTTTAGTTTAGTAGTTACTATCATTAGCTCTTCTACGAACAGAGAACCAAGCTGCGTCAATGCTCAGGGTTCTTGTCCTTTTTCAGTTTAACTGTGTTATAAAAACCATCAGCTAAACGTAAAATCTAAAAACCTTCTGACCTCATCCAGGTATTTTTCTCTGATATTGTTCATCTCTCTCCGGTGGTCCTCCTTCAGTTGCTCCAGCTTCCTCTCGTGATCGCGCTGCACTTCCTCCCGTACTTCCTGGAGCACATCAGCCAGCTACACAGTGGAAGACACGCTCAGCTTACAGCACAAAAAGTTATATTCTCTAAAATGTATGAAAATATACTTCAACTCCAAGCCTTAGTATATATTCAGAAAGCAATCCACATGGTGATGATGTAATCCTGCCTGTCCAGAATGTGTGTGTGTGCAGGTGTGTGTGTGTGTGTCATCTAACCTCTCGGTGGTACTCTGCCAGGTGCTGTTCAGGTCGTGGACTCGCCATCAGCTCCCTCCTCCTCTCGATGCTTTTGACCTTTATACGTACAAAACAGTGCAAACACAGAGACAGACACACATTTACACGGATCATTAAACTGTGTGCCTCAAGTCCAGTACCACAGCGTACCATCAAAATACCACAAACAAGAAAACATTTGCTTCAGGTGTCGTTTCCAGTTATGTCTGGTGTTTACATAAATATTACACCTTCACACAATCTAAGAGTTTATATCCAGTTAATCCCTTTCATGATGCTGACCAATCACACTCACCTACAGATGTGGCTAAAAGTGTTGGTACTCTTCCACTTAGAAAATAAAAAACACAATTCTCTCAATGAAAATAAAACCCAAAACACAACACGATGCTTTTGGTTTTCGATGAAACATATTCCTTTATATAATACGACAAATAAAAATAGAAATAGCATGGACAAAATTAAAAATATAACCTAATGTTTTGTAGCACAAACTTTTTGTGAGCTTTTCATTTCAACTCTTTTCAGGAGGAACTTCTATGTCAAATCACTGACTCACAATCCCTGGAAACAGGGATCCAGGTTAATACGCCAACCTGTTAGATCTAGCCTACATCAGGAAGCTCAAAGAAATCATGTGTTTTTCACTCAGTGACAGTATTTGAATTTTGCAATTTATTAAACTTCAGTTGTATTGATTTCCTCTAAAGAGGCGACTGGACTAACAGATGTTTATCAAGCTATTTGCTGTTCCTAATGTTTGTGTTTAGCTTTTGCTTCAGTTTGATTGGAATGAAACATCCCTCATTAGTCAAGCAGAAGAGCATTCTCATGTCAGATGCAAAAACAACATTTAAACACTGAAATTTTAACGACAAAAAGAGAATAAAATAAAAAAAATGAGGAGCTGGGCCCCAGACAGACCAGCATCATCCTCACTGACCTCGTGTTTCATAGAGTTCAGCTTCTCTTCCCTCTCTCTCTGGAGTCTCCTCCTCTCTGCCTGCAGCTCCTCTTCCAGCTCTGCCTGCAGACGTTCAGTCTCCTTCCTCCTCTGGGCCTCCAGCTTGTCGCACTCCGCTGCTCGTTCTTCCTCTA